>NW_028320883.1:0-47500 GCF_062004578.1 Staurois parvus | reverse complement strand
CACTGGATTCTTCCCACCTCCTCACGATCAGCTCCGGGTATAGGGCAGTGCTGTATATAATATGGCGTCTTTCTATTGGTTGATGTGAGGGATACAATGTAACAATTCTGGAGAACGCTAGAGGGAATAATGCCGGCCATACATGGTTCCAATTCTGAACGATTTTTCATCTGAAAATCGGAAATGTCGTTCGCTCGGTAATCTGATGGCGCCATCAGTAATTTCGAAAATCGGCCGGCCGAGTCATAAAGTTCACCCCATATAACAGGCGAAACTTCTGTGTCTTCCAGGTCACGGCTCATGCGCAGATTCTTTTCGGAAAAACGATCGTACGATTTGACCATCATTGAGTCGAAAATCAGTTGGTTTTCATGAATTTTCCAACATGCCCGATCACCAAAAAGGGGAGGGATCACGAAAATCGGCTGGCGCAATTGACCTCACTAATAGAGGGAAAATCGGCCGATTATTCTTGATGAAAAATCGGTTGAATTTCCACCCATGTATGGCCGGCCTTATGCAGGCCATCGATGGGTCGAAAACCGGCCGTTTAAAAAAACAAAACAAAAAAAAATCGATCGTTCTATAGGCCGACGTTACCACCAACGGTAAAAAAAAAATTGGACGATTTTTGTCCCGTCTGCGGCCGGCATTTAATTACTTCTGTCCCTGCAGAGCTCCGCTATTATATTTTATATGAAAAGTCTTGCGGTTGCAACAATGTATCTATTTGTATCCATTTCGGATTCAGATGTTTTTATTCGGATATAAATAGATACATTGTTGCAACCGCAAGACTTTTCATATAAAATATAATAGCGGACTGGAATTCTTTTTCTTCCTTTTTTTCTTCTTGCAGGTCACGGCTCATGCGCAAATTTTTTATTGGTAAAACGATCCGCCAATTTGCCCATCATTGCAGGAAAAATCGTCCGATTTTCGTCCCGTCAACGGCCGGCATTTAATTACTGCTGTCCCTTCAGAGACCCCCGCTATTTTATATGAAAAGTCTTGCGGCTGCAACAATGTATCTATTTGTATCCATTTGTATCTATTTCGGATACAGATGTTTTTATTCGGATACAAATGGATACATTGTTGCAACCGCAAGACTTTTTCATATAAAATATAATAGCGGACAGGAATTCTCCTTCTTCCTCTTCCCCTTCTTCTTCCTCTTCTCCTTCTTCTTCTCCTGATTTTTTTCCAACTTCACCGATAAAAAAAATGTGCCACAACCCTGAAAAACGGCCGACCAATTAACCCACTAACGGTGTGGAAATCAGCCGATTTTCGACCTGTCTATGGCCGGCATTAGTCTCGGTCCACACTACTGTGAACTGAAAGTCACGCAACTTACAACGCGACTTTGCCAGGCGACTTGAGTACTACTTTGATGCGACTTTCAGAGAATGCTGGGTAATCTTGCTGTCATGTTGGATCCAATCACATACGTCGATGAGGATCCGACTCGGAGACGACTTCCATTGAAGTCTATGGGCCCAAGTTGCTCAGGAACCTTTTCTACAGTCGCAGCGACTTCAGTCACGCTAATAAAGACGCCTCTCATTGGCTAACATGGGATTTCATGTGTCATGTGACGGGGGTCTCACACGGCCACATCGGCTCCACCTCACCGCCATCCACAGACCGCGTCCACTGAATATCGCATGCGTTCCTGAAACCGTCAATCCGCTGTACCGCTTTGCTGTATTTACCGCCAAACGCTTGTTAAGTATCGCATGGAAAGTCAATTCACAGAAGGAAATAAATATTTAAACGCCTGACGTAATTAACTCCTCCCCCTCCAGAGGATTCCGCCCTCCCCCTCCAAAGGATTCCCCCCCTCCCCCTCCAGAGTATTCCCCCCTCCCCCTCCATAGGTTTTCCCCCCTTCCCCTCCAGAGGATTTCCCCCCTCCCTCTCCATAGGATTTCCCCCTCCCTCTCCAGAGGATTACCCCCCTTCCCCTCCAGAGGATTGTCCCCCCCATAGAGGATTCCCCCCCCCCCCACTCCAAAGGATTCCCCTCCCTCCTGACCGGGCTATTTTTGCGATACATCGCTGCGTTACTTTAACTGACAATTGCGCGGTCATGCAACGCCGCACCCAAATGACATTTACGCCCTTTTTTCCCCACAAATGGAGCTTTCTTTCGGTGGTATTCGATCCCCTCTGCGGTTTTTTGTTTTTTTTGCACTATAAACAAAAAAAGACAACAATTTTGTAAAAAAATAATATTTTTTTGTTTTTGCTATAAAATTTTCAAAAATCACATTTCGGCCAAAATATATTGTGCTCCGTGTCATCGCTAAAACAAAAATCCCGATACGTGTAAATGAATTGGGTTACGTGAAAGTTCTAGCGCCTGCAAATGGCGGGATATGGACTGGGATTTTAAAAAAAAAATTTCTATACTAGTAATCGGCGACTTATAGTGGGACTGCAGTGGGCATTCAGACACTGGGGGGGGGGGGGACTGAACTGGTGTCACTGACATCCCCAGTGACACCAATACAGTGATCAGTGCTAATAAAAAGCCCTGATACTGTGCTAATGGCACTGGGCAGGAAGGGGTTAACATCTGGGGCCATCAAAGGGTTAACTGTGTGCTGTGTTACTGGGGAGACTTGCTGTGTGGAGATACAAAGCAGCATGTCCTTGCTGGGAGGAGAGACCCATGTTATCTACATGCAGACCTCTCCCCTGTCAGGTTTCCTTGATGATCGCCGAGTGCATCCGCGAATCACCAACTGGGACCCGGTGATTGACATCGGTAGCCGCCAATGGCAGCGCGGGTAGGCCGGAAATGCAAAATCACATATATATATATAAATATAGATATATACTATGTGTGTGTTTATATATATATATTTATAGGTGTGTATGTATATATATATATAGGATTATATACAGTTTGCACAGTCCTGCCGCCCCGTAGCGGGAAAGCGGTTAACAAGCGGTCCAGGCGTGCGAAATTTAAGAAATGTAAAAATATAATCGGCAATTTTTTGGGTGTTTTTTGCCTTTTTTAATTATTCCTCTCAACACTAAAAGCATCAAAACCTCAACATGGAACTCTCGGGGGGGGGGGGGGGGGGGAGGGGTTGACTTACGTAAAGAATAACTGAAGAACATTTTTTTCTTACGTGTGGATGGAGCGGGGGTTGACAAGACCCCCTGTCAGGGTTTATTGCTGCCTGTGTCCCCATCGGGGAGATTCCTCCATTATCATCCCAGATTTCAGGTTGCCACCAGAAAAGCAATAGAGGGGAAATCCTCCAATGGGGACACAGATGACAAAAAAGTATTTTGAAAAAATCTGACAGGGGTTCTAACCCAGCCGCCCCCCTTACTCTATCCAACATGAACGAAAAAGTGTTGCCTAGAGTTCTCCTTTAAGGCAAATAGACGGTGCAATGTGCAGGTTGCTCCAGAGCTGAGTACATGAGGCAACGTAGAATACTCAAGGGAAAACAAAAACGCATTTTTTGCCCGCACATCATTGGACGATGGAAGTCAGCAGAGCCCCCCCCCCCCCATTTACTAAGCTCTGGAGCAACTTCACCTGCAAAGTGCTGTCTATTTGCTGTTAGTAAATCCCCCCCCCCCCCCCCCCATGTGTGCCTCGGTGTCCTCTCTGACTTCTTATCCTCCAGAGATGATTTTAGGTGGAGCTCCCGCCAAAAAAATTACTTTTTTTTTTTTTTTTGTGCATATCGATCATTTGCTGCAAGAACAATCCCAATCACTCCAAACACAATACAATGTCCGAGCCCCACCCAACCGCCCCGTCCATTGTTAGAATGTATATTGCCCCAAGTATTGGGCCCCGCCCTTTCCACACACATGACCTTTAATGGCCCCCCAGTCTTAGTCCGTAGGGTTCAATATTGAGTTGGCCCCGCCCTTTCCACGCACATGACCTTTAATGGCCCCCCAGTCTTAGTCCGTAGGGTTCAATATTGAGTTGGCCCCGCCCTTTGCAGCTATAACAGCTTCAACTCTTCTGGGAAGGCCGTCCACAAGGTTTAGGAGGGTGTCTATGGGAAGGTTGGACCATTCTTCCAGAAGCACATTTGTCAGGTCAGGCACTGATGTCGGGGGAGGAGGCCTGGCTCGCAGTCTCCGCTCTAATTCATCCCAAAGGTGTTCTATGGGGTTGAGGTCAGGACTCTGTGCAGGACAGTCAAGTTCCTCCACCCCAAACTGGCTCCTCCATGTCTTTATGGACCTTGCTTTGTGCACTGGTGCGCAGTCATGTTGGAGAGGGAAGGGGCCATCTCCAAACTCTTCCCACAAAGTCCAAAATGTTGCCTTAAGAGTTCCCTTCACTGGAACTAGGGGGCCAAGCCCACCTCCTGAAAAACAACCCCACACCATAATCCCCCCTCCACCAAACTTTACACTTGGCACAATGCAGTCAGGCAAGTACCGTTCTCCTGGCCACCACCAAACCCAGACACGTCCATCGGATTACCAGACAGAGAAGCGTGATTGGTCACTCCAGAGAACACGCCTCCACTGCTCTAGAGTCCAGTGGCGGCGTGCTTTACACCACGGCATCCGACGCTTTGCATTGCACTTGGTGATGGAAGGCTTGGATGCAGCTGCTCGGCCATGGAAACCCATTCCATGAAGCTCTCTACACACTGTTGTTGGGCTCATCTGAAGGCCACACCAAGTTTGGAGGTCTTTAGCTATTGACTCTGCAGACAGTTGGTGACTTCTGCGCACTGTGTGCTTCAGCATGCGCTGACCCCGCCCTGTCATGTGACGTGGCCTACCACTTGGTGGCTGAGTGGCTGTTGTTCCCAGTGGCTTCCACTTTGTTATAATCCCACTAACAGTGGAGCGTGGAATATTTAGTAGCCAGGAAATGTCACGGATGGACTTATTGCCCAGGTGACCACCTATCACGGGACCACGCTTGGAGTCACTGAGCTCCTGAGAGCGACCCATTCTTTCACCAATGTTTGTAGAAGCCGTCTGCATGCCTAGGGGCTTGATTGTATACACCTGTGTCCATGGAGGGGACTGGAACACCTGAATCACATGATATGGAGGGGATTGGAACACCTGAATCACATGATATGGAGGGGATTGGAACACCTGAATCATATGATATAGAGATGATTGGAACACCTGAATCACATGATTTGGAGGGGATTGGAGCACCTGAATCACATGATATGGAGGGGTTTGGAACACCTGAATCACATGATTGGGAGGGGATTGGAACACCTGAATCACATGATATGAAGGGGATTGGAACACCTGAATCACATGATTGTGAGGGGATTGGAACACCTGAATCACATGATATGGAGGGGATTGGAACACATGAATCACATGATTGGGAGGGGATTGGAACACCTGAATCACATTATTGGGAGGGGATTGGAACAAATGAATCATATTATTGGGAGGGGATTGGAACACCTGAATCACATGATATGGAGGGGATTGGAACACCTGAATCACATGATATGGAGGGGATTGGAACACCTGAATCACATGATATGGAGGGGATTGGAACACCTGAATCACATGATTTGGAGGGGATTGGAACACCTGAATCACATGATTAGGAGGGGATTGGAACACCTGAATCCCATGATTGGGAGGGGATTGGAACACCTGAATCACATGATTGGGAGGGGATTGGAACACCTGAATCACATGATATGGAGGGGATTGGAACACCTGAATCACATGATATGGAGGGGATTGGAACACCTGAATCACATCTCTTTCCTATGTAAGCAGTTTGTATGGCTCCAGTTGCCGGCTCTTGTCTTTGTCACATACGATGGATGGAGGACAGTTCAGATCCGGAGCTCCACCTTTGGTCTCCATGATGATTTCTAATGGTTCTCCCGCTGTGATCTCTGATCTTTATAGCTATCTGTACAGAGCCTTGAAAAAGTCTTCACACCCCCTGAAATGTCCCCCATGTTGTCATGTTACAATGTATTCCCCCCCCCTGAAATGTCCCCCATGTTGTCATGTTACAATGTATTCCCCCTCTCCCCTGAAATGTCCCCCATGTTGTCATGTTACATTGGAGCCCATGATGACGTGCAGCCGGCGGTGGCGCAGTGTGGCGTTGGGGTCGGTAGGGTCCAATCTCTGGGCCCCGGATCTCACTATGGCGGCACCCGGTGTGAACTGTTGATTATTGCTCTGGAAGGCGTCACGTTGTCCGGGGTGACGTCACGCGCACATGTAATCCGCTTATGGCAGTTTAGCTCGCTGTGCTGGCGGTTTATCGGGTCACGTCGATCGTTAAGCTTCTGGCACAGAAATCTGCGATATTCCCGCTAACACTATTAGGGGCCAAATACAGCCAATTACTGCGCTGCGTTCATCCAATCACATGATCTCTGGGTGCTGACAGGCGGACACCTACCAGGCGACCAATCAGCGCTGTTGTCAGGGGGCAATCAGAAAAAGGTGCTTTTTCAGGCTGTTCAAGAAATCCCCTCCCCCGCCTTCCTCCTTAGAGGAATATCTGTCTATGTATGATCAGTGATCAGACTGTACATTGTAACTTTGTAGCAGGAGGAGGAGGTGTTTCCTCAGTCCCCCCTCCCCCAGTGATCAGACTGTATATTGTAACTTTGTAGAAGGAGGAGGAGGCATTTCCTCAGTCTCCCCTCCCCCAGTGATCAGACTGCACATTGTAACTTTGTAGAAGGAGGAGGAGGCATTTCCTCAGTCTCCCCTCCCCCAGTGATCAGACTGTACATTGTAACTTTGTAGGAGGAGGAAGCATGTCCTCAGTATCCCCTCCCCCAGTGATCAGACTGTACATTGTAACTTTGTAGAAGGAGGAGGAGGCGTTTCCTCAGTCTCTCCTCCCCCAGTGATCAGACTGTACATTGTAACTTTGTAGAAGGAGGAGGAGGCGTTTCCTCAGTCTCTCCTCCCCCAGTGATCAGACTGTACATTGTAACTTTGTAGAAGGAGGAGGAGGCGTTTCCTCAGTCTCCCCTCCCCCAGTGATCAGACTGTACATTGTAACTTTGTAGAAGGAGGAGGAGACATTTCCCCAGTCCCCCCTCCCCCAGTGATCAGACTGTACATTGTAACTTTGTAGAAGGAGGAGGAGGCATTTCCTCATTATCCCCTCCCCCAGTGATCAGACTGTACACTGTAGCTTTGTAGCAGGACACTAAGTGAGAGTTTGCAGCAGGGGCTGATTTGTGTCAAACATTTGTGAACACAGCCAAGACCTGCACAGGCACCATGATGGTGTCATCTCTGAGCCGGCACCTCAGTCCAGGAAGTAGCCGCTGACTCTGGATGATGCCTGAACAAGGATGGTGCCGCCCTCTTGGACAGAAGACAGATGAAGGCGTTGTCAGGGGGAAGGGTCACACGGACACATAGCTCAGCAGATCTGATGACAGGTCCTCTCTAAGGACAGTTTGGTACATACGCTTCTGTATTGCACACAATTCCTCCAGACTTAGAGCCACATGTGCACCCCGAGCCACTGGCTGCCAGTTCTATGGAAGGACTATGGAAGTTTCTCCTTCCCATGGCGCCAATTCCCCACTTCCTGCCTTTCTCTGTACAAGTCGGGGGTGGGGACACCTCAAAACAAAGGCGCAGAGCCGCCGCCATCCGGAATGTTCCTCGCGCTGGTCATGTAAAGCGTCCAGCGAGGGCCAGGAAATGCCACCCCACCGGCTGCACCTCCATTGGATATGAATGATCAATATACAGGATTCACATAGAGGGTCAGGAGGGCCCTGGTCATAGGAGCTGACAATCTAATGGGGAGGGGCTGGGGATACAAAAGGTAATAACAGCAGGGGGGGGGGGGGATGGGTTCATGGAGAAAGTAGCCGGTCAGTTGTTAGGTGGGGGCAGGGTAGGTTTTTAGGGATCGTCTAAAAGTGGACAGAGTAGAGGATAGCCGGACAGATTGGGGTAGCGAGTTCCAGAGGATGGGAGAGGCTTGGGAGAAGTCCTGGAGGTGGAGGTGTGGGAGGGTATAGAGAGCAGGAGGGTATAGAGGGTTTTGGAGGAACAGGGAGGACAGTTTGGGTGATATTTGGGAATGAGGTTGGGGGTGCAGATTGGGGCAGAATTGTGGATGGCTGTGTGTGGTTTTAGGACTTTGAACTGCATTTGTTGTGTGAGTGGAATGAATGGAGGCCAGTGGAGGGATTGACAGAGAGGGATGGAGGTCACTGAATGGAGGCCAGTGGAGGGATTGATAGAGAGGGGTGGAGGACACTGAATGGAGGCCAGTGGAGGGATTGGCAGAGAGGGGTGGAGGACACTGAATGGAGGCCAGTGGAGGGATTGATAGAGAGGGGTGGAGGTCACTGAATGGAGGCCAGTGGAGGGATTGGCAGAGAGGGGTGGAGGACACTGAATGGAGGCCAGTGGAGGGATTGATAGAGAGGGGTGGAGGACACTGAATGGAGGCCAGTGGAGGGATTGGCAGAGAGGGGTGGAGGACACTGAATGGAGGCCAGTGGAGGGATTGATAGAGAGGGGTGGAGGACACTGAATGGAGGCCAGTGGAGGGATTGATAGAGAGGGGTGGAGGACACTGAATGGAGGCCAGAGGAGGGATTGGCAGAGGGGGTTGGAGGACACGGAATGGAGGCCAGTGGAGGGATTGGCAGAGGGGGGTGGAGGACACGGAATGGAGGCCAGTGGAGGGATTGGCAGAGGGGGGTGGAGGACACTGATTGGAGGCCAGTGGAGGGATTGGCAGAGGGGGGTGGAGGACACTGAGTGGAGGCCAGTGGAGGGATTGGCAGAGGGGGGTGGAGGACACTGAGTGGTTGGTAAGGCGGATTGGGGTAGATGGAGACTCTGTCACGGTACATTGAGGACTCTCTCAGGGTATTCTTTCAATGGTGATTGGGGTCTCTATTGGGGATTCTCTCGGACTTCATCTACAGTTGTGTTCAGAATAATATCCGTGTGATGAGAAAAGTGAGTAAAGCTGAAAATCCTTCTAATCCTTTTATTTCCATCCACACAAATGCATTGGGAACACGACACATTCTATTCCAAATCACAACATGAAGAAAAATACATCCAATTTGTGTTGTTCCTCTAAAAAAAATGGAAGAAAAGTGAATATTAGACGGTTCAAAAAAATGGCCGTGTTTGTATTCTTCTTTACAAACTCCAACATTCACTATATAAACTGAGAAATGTTTGAAGATTTTGCTTTCCTTTGAATGACTTCATGAATATTTGGTTGTAGTCGCACTGTTTCTGAGAACTGCTGTACATCTGTGTTGCATGGAGTCCCCCAACTTCTGGCCCCTGTGATCAGGTATTCCAGCCCAGGATGATTGGACCACATTCCACAGTTCTTCTCTATTTCTTGGTTTGGCCTCAGAAACGGCATTTTTGATGTCACCCCACAAGTTTTCTATTGGATGAAGATCCGGGGATTGGGCTGACCACTCCATAACGTCCATCTTGTTGGTCTGGAACCAAGATGTTGCACGTTTACTGGTGTGTTTGGGGTCGTTGTCTTGTTGGAACCCCCATTTCAAGGGCATTTCCTCTTCAGCATAAGGCAGCATGACCTCTTCAAGTATTCTGATGGATTCAAACTGATCCATGATCCCTGGTATGCGATAAATAGGCCCAACACCGTAGTATGAGAAACATCCCCATATCATGATGCTTGCACCACCATGCTTCACGGTCTTCACAGTGTACTGTGGCTTGAATTCAGTGTTTGGGGGTCGTCTGACAAACTGTCTCCGCCCACTAGACCCAAAAAGAACAATTTTACTTCCATCAGTCCACAAAATGTTGCCCCATTTCTCTTCAGGCCGGTCAATGTGCTCTTTGGCAGATTGTAACCTCTTCAGCACACGTCTTTTTCCCAACAGTGGGACTTTGCGGGGACTTCTTGCAGATAGCTTGGCTTCACATCGGCGTCTTCTAATTGTAACAGTCCTCACAGGGAACGTCACACCTTCTTTCATCTTCCTGGAGCTGATTGTTGGCTGAGTCCTCACAGGGAACGTCACACCTTCTTTCATCTTCCTGGAGCTGATTGTTGGCTGAGTCCTCACAGGGAACGTCACACCTTCTTTCATCTTCCTGGAGCTGATTGTTGGCTGAGTCCGCCCCATTTTGGCTATTCTTCTATCCATTCCAATGGTAGTTTTTCGCTTTCTTCCGCGTCTTTCAGGTTTTGGTTGCCATTTTAAAGCATTTGCCATCATTTTAGCTGAGCAGCCGATCATTTTCTGCACTTCTTTATATGTTTTCCCCTCCAATCAACTTTTTAATCAAGGTACGCTGTTCTTCTGAACAATGTCTGGAACGACCCATTTTCCTCAGAATTTCAGAGAGAAATGCACTGTAACCAGCATGTCCAACATTTGCTGCCTTCCTTCCTTAAATAAGGGCAATCATTGCCACCTGTTTATCAAAGAATGAATGACGTCACTAATAGAACTCCACACGGCTATTATTGTGAACACACCCCTTTCAATGAGTGATTCAATGACACAGAATCAGCAGCATGCATGTCATGACTGTCGGGTCTGTTGGATTTCTATGACTCTACTACACCTGCTAGGAAATTATCTGCCATGTAGAAATATCATTTCCACCAAAAACAGTGATTGATCCGGTTAGTGATGTCTGACGGCTATTATTTTCAACACAACTGTAGGTCTCTCTGAGTAGATTGGGGTCTCTCTCGGAGTACATAGACGTCTCTCCGGGTAGATTGGGGTCTCTCTCGGAGTACATTGAGGTCTCTGTGGGTAGATTGGGGTCTCTCTCGGAGTACATTGGGGTCTCTCTGGGTAGATTGGGGTCTCTCTCGGAGTACATTGAGGTCTCTCTGGGTAGATTGGGGTCTCTCTCGTTGTACATTGAGGTCTCTCTGTGTAGATTGGGGTGTCTCTCGGAGTACATTGAGGTCTCTCTGGGTAGATTGGGGTCTCTCTCGGAGTACATTGAGGTCTCTCTGTGTAGATTGGGGTCTCTCTCGGAGTACATTGAGGTCTCTCTGTGTAGATTGGGGTGTCTCTCGGAGTACATTGAGGTCTCTCTGTGTAGATTGGGGTCTCTCTCGGAGTACATTGAGGTCTCTCTGGGTAGATTGGGGTCTCTCTCGGAGTACATTGAGGTCTCTCTGGGTAGATTGGGGTCTCTCTCGTTGTACATTGAAGTCTCTCTGGGTAGATTGGGGTCTCTCTTGGAGTACATTGAGGTCTCTCTGGGTAGATTGGGGTCTCTCTTGGAGTACATTGAGGTCTCTCTGGGTAGATTGGGGTCTCTCTCGTTGTACATTGAAGTCTCTCTGGGTAGATTGGGGTCTCTCTTGGAGTACATTGAGGTCTCTCTGGGTAGATTGGGGTCTCTCTTGGAGTACATTGAGGTCTCTCTGGGTAGATTGGGGTCCCTCTCGGAGTACATTGAGGTCTCTCTGGGTAGATTGGGGTCTCTCTCATAGTACATAGAAGTCTCCGGAACGATTGGGTCTCTCTTGGGGACTCGGAAGTCGTTTTCTGAATATCTCTTTCCTCACATTTGGATGATAAAAGTCAGACTGTAGTGATTGGAGGAACGTTTTCCGGCTGCCGCACCCCCAGAATGCCAATAACGGCTCTCTTAGTGACTGTGGTGCTGGACTTGCTGGGACAGCAGAGCTCCTCTCAGTGACAGAGGGGATGGTAGACCTCTGAGCCGGCATTTCCATCCAGGAAGTAGATGGTGTCACTGGATGATGCCTGAACAAAGATGGCGCCTTCTTTCTGGGTGAGCCCTGTGATCTTGGTGATCAGGAATAAATACCTGGAAGGCGCCATCTTTGTTCAGTGATACTCAGCACACATATGTCCATCTGAGGACGGGTCCAGCCATCCCACCCAATGTAGCGCGGCGCGCAGCATTGAGGTGTGGCTCGCTGTGGCGCACAGCATTGAGGCGTGGCGCTCTGTGGCGCACAGCATTGAGGCGTGGCTTGCTGTGGCGCCCTGTATTGAGATGTGGCTCGCTCTGGCGCCCAGCATTGAGGCGTGGTGCGTTGTGGTGCTCAGAATTGAGGCGTGGTGCACTGTGGTGCTCAGCATTGAGGCGTGGTGCGCTGTGGTGCTCAGCATTGAGGCGTGGCTCGCTGTGGCGCACAGCATTGAGGCGTGGCTTGCTGTGGCGCCCTGTATTGAGATGTGGCTCGCTCTGGCGCCCAGCATTGAGGCGTGGTGCGCTGTGGTGCTCAGAATTGAGGCGTGGTGCACTGTGGTGCTCAGCATTGAGGCGTGGTGCGCTGTGGTGCTCAGCATTGAGGCGTGGCTCGCTGTGGCGCACAGCATTGAGGTGTGGCTCGCTGTGGCGCGCAGCATTGAGGTGTGGCGTTCTGGCGCACAGCATTGAGGCGTGGTGCGCTGTGGTGCTCAGAATTGAGGCGTGGTGCACTGTGGTGCTCAGCATTGAGGCGTGGTGTGCTGTGGTGCTCAGCATTGAGGCGTGGCTCGCTGTGGCGCACAGCATTGAGGTGTGGCTCTCTGTGGCGCGCAGCATTGAGGTGTGGCGTTCTGGCGCACAGCATTGAGGTGTGGCGTTCTGGCGCACAGCATTGAGGTGTGGCTCGCTGTGGCACTGCAGGACGTGTTGAAAAGATACACATGGGCCTCATTCTCACGAGTAGCTCCGCCCATGTGGTCTATTCCCATCCAGTGACGTTCGGGCTCCAGCCTTACTTCTGCACATTGGCCTCCCCGCGTCGGGGATTTGCCCTGAGCTACATCTGCGCTGTCACCTCCCGTCCCCCCCATCCCCCTCTCCGTCTCCTAATCCCCCTCCACCTGCCGAGGACTTCTCACCCATCACCCGCCCAGCGCCCCTCACCCGCCACATGCCAGTCTAATCCTCTTACATGATCGGGCAGCCAGGATTAACCTGTCCAATGCCGGAGGAGACAGATGGCACCCAGAGACGCCATGACACCTGCCACTGCAGCGGGGGAGGGGAAGGATGGCGGACACAGTCCATACATACAGGATAAGGGAGATACATCTGTCGCCATTTCAGTGACCTGCTTCTGTCCTGGAGATATAAGGAGAGTCCATTCTATTGGATGTAATATGGTCACATGATCAGTGTGCAGTATATAATCTGTAGGTGGACACGCTCAGTGTTGTCAACCTTGGGGCAGTATGGGGGATGGGGGATGTAGTATCAGGGCAGTATGGGGGATGCAGTATCGGGGCAGTATGGGGGATGGGGATGCAGTATCAAGGCAGTATGGGGGATGCAGTATCGGGGCAGTATGGGGGATGGGGATGCAGTATCAAGGCAGTATGGGGGATGCAGTATCGGGGCAGTATGGGGGATGCAGTATCGGGGCAGTATGGGGGATGTGGGACGCAGTATGGGGGATGCAGTATCGGGGACGTAATGGGGGATGGAGGATGCAGTATCGGGGCAGGATGGGGGTATTTGGGGCAGGATGGGGGATGCAGTATGGGGGCAGTCGGGGGGATGGGGATGCAGTATCGGGGCAGTATGGGGGATGTAGTATCGTGGCAGTATGGAGGATGGGAGATGGGGGATGAAGTATGGGGGCAGTATGGGGGATGTGGGATGCAGTATGGGGCAGTATGGGGGATGGGGAATGCAGGATGGGGGATGCAGTATGGGGGATGGGGGATGCAGTATGGGGGCAGCATGGGGGATGGGGGATGCAGTATGGGGGCAGCATGAGGGATGTAGTATCGGGGCAGTATGGGGGAAGAGGCAATGAGTTACAAGAGAAGGGGGATGAGGATTGTGAAAAGTCCTGTTTATGGGGTACTATTGCCATGGTTGCAAGGAAACCGGAATATTCTGTAGAAAATCAAAGCTTGCTTGCAGGTTGAGATGCGTCTTGTCCCTGGCAGCCCACCTTGTCCTTCCCTGTAAGAACAGATGTTGGGGGAGGGGAGGTAAGGGGACCCCAGTGTGTCTCAGGATGTCCCTCTGTCCAGGCAGAACAAGGCGGTCATTGTCATCCTGCGGATTGAGTGATGGGAAAGGCAGGTGAGGGACTCTGGGACGAGGTGTGTGACAATGGCGTCCTCTGAGGGATCAGTGACGGGACGGTGTAATGGAATCATCACCCCCCCCCCCGTGCCTGAGTGCAGCCATTGTACTGAGGAATCTCACTTACCACTGCAATGGGGGCCAATCTCTGGGGGCCGCAGTCACACGGGTCTAACATCACCTCACAGAGAGCTCCAGACATCACATAGACACAAGGTAACGAGACGTCTGAAGAGTGAAATGTGACATACAACGCGGGGAAGACCCTTCTGTCTTCCCCCATGACTGTCCCTCATGTACAGAGCCAGCTCCATACAGACATGGATGACCAGTTTGGGGTGGAGGAACTCCAGTGTCCTGTATAGAGCCCCGACCTCAACCTTTGGGAAGGATTGGAACTCCGATGGTTAGTCAAGTCTTCTCATCCAACATCAGGACCTAACCTCACACATGGCCACAAACTCCCACAGACACCCTCCAAAATCTTGTGGAAAGTCTTCCCTAAAGTGTGGAGGTGGTTAAAGGCCATAAAGTGGGCAACTCCATATTATTGATCATGCTCCATGAAGACATGGATGACCAGTTTGTTGTGGAGGAACTCAATAATCATGGCCATGGTGTTTGGAATGAGATGACCAGCTCTATATGGACATGATTTAATCAGTTTGGTGTGGAGGAACCCGAATGTCCTGAACAGAGCCTTGACCTCAACCCTACTCTTCACCTTTGGGAAGAATTGAAACACCAATTATGAGCCAAGTCTTTTTTAGTGTCCAATATGGGGCCCTACATGTGAGCCAGGTCTTCTCCAACATCCATTCCTGACCTCATAAATACTCTTTTGGCTGGATGGAGTTTTGTAGGAAGCAGTCAAAGAGTGGAGCCAGCTCCATTAAGACATGGTTTGATCAGTTTGGTGTGGAGGAACCCCCGAGTGTCCTGTACATAGTCCTGACCTCAACCCTACTAGTCGTCTTTGGGAGGAATTTGAAACACAAATTATAAGCCAAGTCTTTTTTAGTGCCCAACACATGAACCAGATCTTCTCCTCCAACCTCATAAATACTCTTTTGGCTGGATGGAGTTTTGTCAGAAGCAGTCAAAGAAAAGTGGAGCCAGCTCCATAAAGACATGGTTTGATCAGTTTGGTGTGGAGGAACCTGAATGTCCTGTACATAGCCCTGACCTCAACCCTACTGGTCGTCTGAAAGACAGATTATCACCCAAGTCTTTTTTTGAGCCCAACATGTGAGCCAGGTCTTCTCCTCCATCATCTGTCCTTTCAGGCTCATGGTTAAAGAATAATAGTAATGGGGTCATCACACTCAACACTGACACTATATGGCCTAAAGATGTGAACCCTCCCAAGGATGGAGGTCAGATGTCTCCAGTGAAGGATCCTTTTAATACTTCATCATATAAAGATATTGTAGACAATTGTGCTCTTCCAACCTTGTGGTAACAGTTTGGTGAAGACCCTTTCCTCTTCCCCCTTGACTGTCCCCCTGTGTACAAAACCAGCTCCATAAAGACATGGATGACCAGTTTGTTGTGGAGGAACTCAAGTGTTCTGCACAGAGCCCTGACCTCAACCTACTGACTACCTTTGAGATAAATTGGAACACCAATGGTGAGTCTAGTCTTCTCATCCAACTTCAGGACCTGACTGCATAATGGGCACAAATTCCCACAAACACCCTCAAAATTCTGTAGAAAGTCTACCCAGGAAACTGGAGGATGGTATAGACACAACTCCGTATTAATGGCAACGGGGGAGGAGGGCAACTCCACGTTAATAGATACAGGAGGGCAACTTCATATTTCTGGCCATGGGGGAGGGAGGAAACTCCATACTAATGCACAGGGAGACTGCATATTAATGTCTAAGGATGGGGGGGGGGGGGTAACTCCATATAATGGCCATGGGGGGCGATTGCTCCAACCCTATTTCCATGAGGCAGCAGGGAAGCTCCATATTAATGGCCGTGGAAGGGGTTGGGGGGAGTACTCCAGATCAGATAAATAGTTACTCCATAGATCAGATACACTATATTGCCCCAAGTATTGGGCCCCCGCCCTTTCCACACACATGACCTTTAATAGCCCCCCAGTCTTAGTCCGTAGGGTTCAATATTGAGTTGGCCCCGCCCTTTCCACACACATGACTTTTAATGGCCCCCCAGTCTTAGTCCATAGGGTTCAATATTGAGTTGGCCCCGCCCTTTCCACACACATGACTTTTAATGGCCCCCCAGTCTTAGTCCATAGGGTTCAATATTGAGTTGGCTCCGCCCTTTCCACACACATGACCTTTAATGGCCTCCCAGTCTTAGTCTGTAGGGTTCAATATTGAGTTGGCCCCGCCCTTTCCACACACATGACTTTTAATGGTCCCCCAGTCTTAGTCCGTAGGGTTCAATATTGAGTTGGCCCCGCCCTTTCCACGCACATGACCTTTAATGGCCCCCCAGTCTTAGTCCGTAGGGTTCAATATTGAGTTGGCCCCGCCCTTTCCACACACATGACCTTTAATGGCCCCCCAGTCTTAGTCCGTAGGATTCAATATTGAGTTGGCCCCGCCCTTTCCACACACATGACCTTTAATGGCCCCCCAGTCTTAGTCCGTAGGGTTCAATATTGAGTTGGCCCCGCCCTTTGCAGCTATAACAGCTTCAACTCTTCTGGGAAGGCCCCCCACAAGGTTTAGGAGGGTGTCTATGGGAAGGTTGGACCATTCTTCCAGAAGCACATTTGTCAGGTCAGGCACTGATGTCGGGGGAGGAGGCCTGGCTCGCAGTCTCCGCTCTAATTCATCCCAAAGGTGTTCTATGGGGTTGAGGTCAGGACTCTGTGCAGGACAGTCAAGTTCCTCCACCCCAAACTGGCTCCTCCATGTCTTTATGGACCTTGCTTTGTGCACTGGTGTGCAGTCATGTTGGAACAGGAAGGGGCCATCCCCAAACTCCTCCCACAAAGTTGGGAGCATGAAATTGTCCAAAATGTCACCTTAAGATTTCCCTTCACTGGAACTAGGGGGCCAAGCCCAACTCCTGAACAACAACCCCACTCCATAATCCCCCCTCCACCAAACTTGGCACAATGCAGTCAGGTAAGTACCGTTCTCCTGGCCACCGCCAAACCCAGACACGTCCACCGGATTCCCAGACAGAGAAGCGTGATTGGTCCCTCAAGAGAACACGCCTCCACTGCTCTAGAGTCCAGTGGCGACGTGCTTTACACCACGGCATCCGCCGCTTTGCATTGCACTTGGTGATGGAAGGCTTGGATGCAGCTGCTCGGCCATGGAAACCCATTCCATGAAGCTCTCTACGCACTGTTGTTGGGCTCATCTGAAGGCCACACCAAGTTTGGAGGTCTTTAGCTATTGACTCTGCAGACAGTTGGTGACTTCTGCGCACTGTGCGCTTCAGCATGCGCTGACCCCGCCCTGTCATGTGACGTGGCCTACCACTTGGTGGCTGAGTGGCTGTTGTTCCCAGTGGCTTCCACTTTGTTATAATCCCACTAACAGTTGAGCGTGGAATATTTAGTAGCCAGGAAATGTCCCGGATGGACTTATTGCCCAGGTGACCACCTATCACGGGACCACGCTTGGAGTCACTGAGCTCCTGAGAGCGACCCATTCTTTCACTAATGTTTGTAGAAGCCGTCTGCATGCCTAGGGGCTTGATTGTATACATCTGTGTCCATGGAGGGGATTGGAACACCTGAATCACATGATATGGAGGGGATTGGAACACCTGAATCACATGATATGGAGGGGATTGGAACACCTGAATCACATGACATGGAGGGGATTGGAACACCTGAATCACATGATTGGGAGGGGATTGGAACACCTGAATTACATGATATGGAGGGGATTGGAACACCTGAATCACATGATTGGGAGGGGATTGGAACACCTGAATTACATGATATGGAGGGGATTGGGACACCTAAATCACATGATTGGGAGGGGATTGGAACACCTGAATCACATGATATGGAGGGGATTGAACACCTGAATCACATGATATGGAGGGGATTGGAACAGCTGAATCACATGATTGGGAGGGGATTGGACCACCTGAATCCCATGATTGGGAGGGGATTGGAACACCTGAATCACATGATATGGAGGGGATTGGAACACCTGAATCACATGATATGGAGGGGATTGGAACACCTGAATCACATGATTGGGAGGGGATTGGAGCACCTGAATCACATGATTGGGAGGGGATTGAAACACCTGAATCACATGATTGGGAGGGGATTGGAACACCTAAATCACATGATTAGGAGGGGGGGGGATAATACTTTGGGCAATATAGTATATATTGTTACTCCATAGATTAGATCATTGTTACTTTATGGAATGTATACATTGTTACATCCTGCTTTGACATGACCCCATTATGAAGTGACATCACCCGGTACAGTATGACATCACGCGCTAAATTATGACATGACCCTGTACAGCATGACATCACCCACCACAGTATGACATCACCTGGTACAATATGACATCACCCGTACAGTATGACATCACCCACTACAGTATGACATCACCTGGTACAGTATGACATCACCTGGTACAGTATGATATGATCCTGTACAGTATGACATCATGCGCTACAGTATGACATGACTATGTACAGTATGACATCACCTGGTATAGTATGACATCACCCACTACAGTATGACATCACCCTGCACAGTATGACATCACCCAGTACAATATGACATCACCCGGTACAGTATGACATCACCCTGTACAATATGACATCACCCACTACAGTATGACATCACCCGGTATAGTATGACATCACCCAGATACAGTGATAGCACTCAGATTCTGAGTGGGATCATCCAAACAGATCATGACATCATTGAGATAGAGTGTGACATCATCACCCCTGTATGGGGACCTGATATCCATCCAATGTTCATCCTGCGATTCCCGCCTCAGTCTACAAATAGTAACAGCAAATCTTCCTGTAAATTCCCTGACTTCCTTCTGCGGATACATTTCCTGTTTTTTGGTGTCACCGATGGGCAGCGTATCCCCATCCCACACACATCAGAGCGGGACATGAGCGGGTTGTTCTCCATCCAGGTCTGTACAGCCACCAGTGACACCATGCTGCTCTCAGTGACACCATGCTGCTCTCAGTGACACCATGCTGCTCTCAGTGACACCATGCTGCTCTCTGTGACACCATGCTGCTCTCTGTGACACCATGCTGCTCTCTGTGACACCATGCTGCTCTCTGTGACACCATGCTGCTCTCTGTTCATCCAAATCCCTACAAATGATCCCTGGCGTATGTATAAAGGCAGCAGGGAGGTTTTCATGTTATCAATCACCACATCTGAGCTTCCTCTATGGTCTCCTATCTTAATGATAATAATAGTTATAATATTGATGATAATAATTAGTGTTGATGATAATAATATAATATTGGTGATGATAATAATAATAATTAGTGTTGATGATAATCTCGGTAATAAGCAGAATAATGATAATATTAGTGATGACATTAATAGGAGTTATGAGGCGGCTCCCTGCGGGGGGCGCTGTGCTGTCTGACAGATCCATTGTTGGCCGTTATCACAGGCGGAGCTCAGACAGTTCTGTGGAATTTCCTGGTAACACCCAACCAGAGGGAATCCGGAGTATTAATAGCGGGCGACAGCGGGGAGGATTAACCCTTCACCCCCCAGAGGGGGATAGAGACTGTGACCCCCCCCCCCCCCCCCGCTGTCTGTATCTGTGGTGTATACACTGTGTATATATAAGGAGGGATCACTGATCACTGATGGGCGTATTTGGATGTTCTGTAGCTCCTCGCCCTCTTCTGATCTCCATTCTTGCAGGAGGTGTATAAAGCGCAGCACACATATAAAGAACTAAACCTGAACTGAATCACTAAACCTCATCCCCAACCTAACCTCCTAACCCAGGGGTGGGCAACTGTGGCCCTCCAGCTGTTGGTGAACTACAAGTCCCATCATGCATCTGCCTTTGGGAGTCATGCTTGTAACTGTCAGTTTTGCAATGCCTCATGGGACTTGTAGTTCTACAACATCTGGAGGGCCGCAGTTGCCCACCCCTGACCTAACCCAACCTCCTAACACAATCTCCTAACCTAAACTCCTAACCAACTCTTCTAACTTAACCTCCTAACTGACCTCCTAACTGACCTCCTAACTAACCTCCTAACTGACCTCCTAACCTAACCTCCTAAAAAAATATCCTAACATAACCTTCTAAACTAACCTCCTAATATAAGATAATAACCCAAAAAATGAACCTGAACGGAATCACTAAGCCTCACCCCTAACCTCCTAACCTAACCTCCTAACCTAACCTCCTAACCAAATCTCCTAACCCACCTCCTAACCAAATCTCCTAACCTAACCTCTTAACTGACCTCCTAACCGACCTCCTAACTGACCTCCTAACCCAACCTCCTAACCTAACCTCCTAAAAAAATATCTTAACATAACCTTCTAAACAAACCTCCTAATATAAGATAATAACCCAAAAAATAAACCTGAACGGAATCACTAAGCCTCACCCCTAACATACCTCCTAACCAAATCTCCTAACCCACCTCCTAACCAAATCTCCTAACCTAACCTCCTAACCAAATCTCCTAACCCACCTCCTAACCAAATCTCCTAACCTAACCTCCTAACTGACCTCCTAACCCAACCTCCTAACTGACCTCCTAACTGACCTCCTAACCCGACCTCCTAACTGACCTCCTAACTGACCTCCTAACTGACCTCCTAACCCAACCTCCTAACCCAACCTCCTAAAAAAATAACATAACCTTCTAAACTAACCTCCTAATATAAGATAATAACCCAAAAAATAAACCTGAACGGAATCACTAAGCCTCACCCCTAACATACCTCCTAACCAACTCTTCTAACCTAACCTCCTAACCTAACCTCCCAATCACAGTAAATGTCCCCAGAAGTGTCAGGTCCCTATTCCATGTAGATCAGGACAACCTCTGACATGAGGGATATGTAAGACCCGACACCATTGTCCTGTATAACATAAACTTTATTTATAAACTTTATTTATAGAAACGACAGCCCCCCCCCCCCCCCGCAGTGCAAATACTGCCACAGGGCGGCGGGGCTGCGCAAAATCACCGATATATATTTATATATATACATACGTGATTTGCATTTCTGGGAGGGGGGCGCACACACCACCCCAGCTGTGCTGCTATTGGTGGATAGAGATGTCAGTCATCGGGAGATTTCCAGTCGGTTGGGGAACAGTGACAGGGGAGAGGTCTGTATGTAGACAACACGGGTCTGTCTCCTCCCAGCAAGGACATGCTGCTTTGTATCTCCGCACAGCATGTCTCCCTAGTAACACAGCACACAGTTAACCCTTTGATGGCCCCAGATGTTAACCCCTTCCGGCCCAGTGCCATTAGTACAGTGTCGGGGCTTTTTATTAGCACTGATCACTGTATTGGTGTCACTGGAGATGTCAGTGACGTCACGTCAGCCCCCCCCCCCAGTGTCAGAATGTCCACCGCAGTCCCGCTATCAGTCGCTGATCGCCGCCATTACTAGTATGAAATAAAAAATAAAATCCCATTATCTATCCCGCCATTTGTAGACGCTATAACTTTCACGTAAATAAATTCATTTACACGTATTGGGATTTTTTCAGCGAAGACGCGGAGCGGGAGACATTTTGGCTGAAATTGAGGCAGCAGCCGAAGGTGTACACATAGCGCAGCAGGAATTACGCCGCGTTTGCTTTTGGTGGGCGCTGCCGCCTGTCAGTCACTACCCATTCATGTAAATGGGGCCACTCTGCAAACACCCGGCCGCCATCTACTGGTCACCTGGCCACCATCTACCGGTCACCCTACTGCCATCTACCGGTCACCTGGCCACCATCTACCGGTCACCCTACCGCCATCTACCGGTCACCTGGCCACCATCTACCGGTCACCCTACCGCCATCTACCGGTCACCTGGCCACCATCTACCGGTCACCCTACCGCCATCTACCGGTCACCCTACCGCCATCTACCGGTCACCCGGCCGCCATCTACCGGTCACCCGGCCGCCATCTACCGGTCACCCGGCCGCCATCTACCGGTCACCCTACCGCCATCTACCGGTCACCCTACCGCCATCTACCGGTCACCCGACCGCCATCTACCGGTCACCTGGCCGCCATCTATCGGTCACCTGGCTGCCATCTACCAGTCACCACACCACCATCTACCAGTCACCTGGCCGCCATCTACAGGTCACCTGGCCGCCATCTACAGGTCACCTAACTGCCATCTACAGGTCACCTGACTGCCATCTACAGGTCACCTGACTGCCATCTACCGGTCACCTGGCTGCCATCTACCGGTAACCCTAACGCCATCTACCCGTCACCCTACCGCCATCTACCGGTCACCTGGCCTCTATCTACCGGTCACCTGGCCGCCATCTATCGGTCACCTGGCCGCCATCTATCGGTCACCTGGCTGCCATCTACCAGTCACCACACCAACATCTACCAGTCACCTGGCCGCCATCTACTAGTCACCTGGCCGCCATCTACAGGTCACCTGGCTGCCATCTACAGGTCACCTGACTGCCATCTACAGGTCACCTGACCGCCATCTACAGGTCACCTGACTGCCATCTACAGGTCACCTGACCGCCATCTACCGGTCACCCTACCGCCATCTACTGGTCACCTGGCCGCCATCTACCTGTCACCTGACTGCGATCTACAGGTCACCTGACCGCTATCTACCGAACACCTGGCCGCCATCTTCCGGTCACCTGGCCGCCATCTTCCGGTCACCTGGCCGCCATCTTCCGGTCACCTGGCCGCCATCTAACATTCTACTGGTCACCTGACTGCCATCTACCAGTCACCTGGCCGCCATCAACTGGTAGATCGCAATCTACGGATTGCTGCCACCCACCTTGGAACATGTCCCGGGATATGTACGTTTGTGCATGTATGTGCACACCCACATAAGCATACTGTCACATGTACACATGTGCTGACACATAAACACATACATGTTCTTTTATTGAAGTACCAATCAGTTACCTCCTCTCAGGAATATTTCAGAACCTTCCGCAGAGATGATGGCAATCCAAATCCCAACAAACAGCCAGATATTGCACTGCTTTACCATCTATGGGGGGGGGGGCAGAAAAGGACGAGGCAATCCTCCCGTGGAGTCCTCCCACCATGCAGTGCCGGGTACTTGTCACGTCTGGGACCCGGTGATGGCCGTATCTCCAGGAGCTTCCAACCCTCTTCACCCTCCACAATACTCGGCTCTGTAGCCCCAATTGTGCCGCCATATATATGGCCCCTGGGACGGCACACCCGGGGACACCAACCGGCACATTGTGGTCAGGTGAATTGCGTTGGCCAATCACAATGCACTGTCGGGGCGCAGTGCATTGTGGGGGGAGGATGGTGAACAGCCCACCTAACACCGTACCGTTCATGTGTTCACCGAACTCGACTCGAACAATCAACCCTACTGCTAACCTTCTAACATGACCTCTTAAAATGACCTCCTAACATGATCTCTTAACATGACCTAACATGACCTCTTAACATGACCTCCTAACATGATCTCTTAAAATGACCTCCTAACATGATCTCTTAACATGACCTCTTAACATGACCTAACATGACCTAACATGACCTCTTAACATGACCTCCTAACATGACCTCTTAACATGAGCTCCTAACATACCCTCTTAACATGACCTCTTAACATGACCTCCTTACATGACCTCTTAAAATGAGCTCCTAACATGACCTCCTAACATGATCTATTAAAATGAGCTCCTAACATACCCTCTTAACATGACCTCCTAACATGACCTCCTATCATGACTTCCTAACATGACCTCTTAAAATGAGCTCCTAACATGACCTCTTAACATGACCTCTTAACATGACCTCTGAACATGACCTCCTAACATGACCTCCGAACATGACCTCTGAACATGACCTCCTAACATGACTCTTTCCCCAGCCTCCTAACCACAGTCTGAACCTGATTGCACAACATCATGGAAAACGTCCCCGAAGTGTCTGCGCCAAAAACAACCGTCCGGAACGTCTGGAACTTCTGATAGTGAAGACATCGGAGATAAAGTTCCGGCTCTGAGGGGACATGTTCCTTCACACGGCCCACTTCCTGCTGGAACTTCCTCTGCAGGCGGCCTGAGCCGGTCTTGGCACAGGACTCCCAGTGCACACATGTCACATGACCCCCCCCAGTGCACACATGTCACATGACCCCCGTGCACACATGCCCCCCTCGGTGCACAAGTCACATGACCCCCTGGTGCACATCAGAGGGCTCCGAGGGCCACAGGTTGGGCACCCCTGTTCTATATGAACAAAGAGAAACATAAAAACCTTTTACACTTATTGATACGTCCGTTCCTCACCCCGGAAACCACCAAACAACTCATCCACTCCCTTATTATCTCACGTCTGGACTACTGCAACTCCCTCCTCACCGGCCTCCCTCATCACAGGCTATCCCCGCTTCAGTCTCTCCTGAACTCAGCGGCCAGACTCATCCACCTCACCAACCGCTCCGTATCTGCCACCCCCCTCTGCCAATCCCTCCACTGGTCTCCACTCAGTGTCCTCCACCCTCCTCTACCAATCCCTCCACTGGCCTCCACTCAGTGTCCTCCACCCCCCTCTACCAATCCCTCCACTGGCCTCCACTCAGTGTCCTCCACCCCCCTCTGTCAATCCCTCCACTGGCCTCCACTCAGTGTCCTCCACCCCCCTCTGTCATTCCCTCCACTGGCCTCCATTCAGTGTCCTCCACCCCTCTCTGCCAATCCCTCCACTGGCCTCCATTCAGTGTCCTCCACCCCTCTCTACCAATCCCTCCACTGGCCTCCACTCAGTGTCCTCCACCCCCCTCTGCCAATCCCTCCACTGGCTCCACCCCCCTCTGTCATTCCCTCCACTGGCCTCCACTCAGTGTCCTCCACCCCCCTCTGCCAATCCCTCCACTGGCTCCACCCCCCTCCGTCATTCCCTCCACTAGCCTCCACTCAGTGTCCTCCACTCCCCTCTGTCATTCCCTCCACTGGCCTCCACTCAGTGTCCTCCACCCCTCTCTGTCAATCCCTCCACTGGCCTCCACTCAGTGTCCTCCACCCCTCTCTGCCAATCCCTCCACTGGCCTCCACTCAGTGTCCTCCACCCCCCTCTGTCATTCCCTCCACTGGCCTCCATTCAGTGTCCTCCACCCCCCTCTGCCAATCCCTCCACTGGCCTCCACTCAGTGTCCTCCACCCCCCTCTGTCATTCCCTCCACTGGCCTCCATTCAGTGTCCTCCACCCCTCTCTGCCAATCCCTCCCCTGGCCTCCATTCAGTGTCCTCCACCCCCCTCTGCCAATCCCTCCACTGGCCTCCACTCAGTGTCCTCCACCCCTCTCTGCCAATCCCTCCACTGGCCTCCACTCAGTGTCCTCCACCCCTCTCTGCCAATCCCTCCACTGGCCTCCACTCAGTGTCCTCCACCCCTCTCTGCCAATCCCTCCACTGGCCTCCACTCAGTGTCCTCCACCCCTCTCTGCCAATCCCTCCACTGGCATCCACTCAGTGTCCTCCATCCCTCTCTGTCAATCCCTCCACTGGCCTCCACTCAGTGTCCTCTACCCCTCCCTGCCAATCCCTCCACTGGCCTCCACTCAGTGTCCTCCACCCCTCTCTGCCAATCCCTCCACTGGCCTCCAGTCAGTGTCCTCCACCCCCTCTGCCAATCCCTCCACTGGCCTCCACTCAGTGTCCTCCACCCCCCTCTGCCAATCCCTCCACTGGCCTCCATTCTGTGTCCTCCACCCCTCTCTGTCATTCCCTCCACTGGCCTCCATTCAGTGTCCTCCACCCCCCTCTGCCAATCCCTCCACTGGCCTCCACTCAGTGTCCTCCACCCCCCTCTGCCAATCCCTCCACTGGCCTCCATTCAGTGTCCTCCACCCCCCTCTGCCAATCCCTCCACTGGCCTCCACTCAGTGTCCTCCACCCCCCTCTGCCAATCCCTCCACTGGCCTCCATTCAGTGTCCTCCACCCCCCTCTGTCATTCCCTCCACTGGCTGCCGATTGCCCAACGGATAAAATTCAAACTACTAACACTGACATACAAAGCCATTCATAACTCCGCCCCAAACTACCTCACCGACCTGATACCCAAATACCACCCAACCCATGCCCTCTGCTCCTCACAAGACCTCCTTCTCTCTAGTTGCCTGGTCTCCTCCTCCCATGCCCATCCCCAGGACTTCTCCAGGCCTTTCCCCATCCTCTGGAACTCACTACCCCAATCCATCAGACTGTCACCTACCCTCCTCACCTTCAGGCACACCCTGAAAACCCATCTCTTCAGGGAAGCCTACCCCACCCTCACCTAACAGCCGATTTCCTCCACTCCTCCCACCACTCCATCCCCACCAGCGATCTCCTCCTGTACCACCATCCCCTCCCTCCTAGATTGTAAGCTCCCAGGATCAGGGCCCTCGCACCCCTCGTGTATTGTATTGTTACTGTATTGTCTCATGTTCTCTCCCCACTATAATGTACAGCGCTGAGCAAACCTTCTGCCGCCATATAAATCCTGTATAATAATAATGATACATTCCGTGATACATTGTACAGTATGATACATTGTATGACACATGGAGTTGATTTACTAACACTGGAGCCCTCAGAATCTGGAGCATCTTTTCATGGCGGCCAATCAGCTTCTGACTCCAGCTTGTTCTATGAAGCTTTGACTATAAATCCTGGAAGCTGATTGGCTGCTGTGCAGAGATTTTGCACTCTCCAGCTTTAGCCCCATTGTATGACAGGGATGGGGAGAGAAGAGGACCTGTCATGTCCCGCACATGTCCCGCACATTTCCCGCACATTCCCCGCGCTCTGTATGATCACTGGGTAGGATGTTTCTAGGACTGTCTAGACAATGGGCGGGGGCCGGGGACAAGGTCGGTTCCTGGAGGGGGGGGGGGGCTCCAGGATCTGTCGCTAGGAAGGAAACGCCGGTCCCAGCAAGCTCTGGGCACTCCAGATAGCGACCTCAGCCTTTGTTAGCACACATTCTTCTGGACGCCAACTCTCCCCCACCCACAACTGTCACGTCCGCAGCCGCAGCTCCAAAACAATCCTGGCGGCGGTGGGATGACGCTGGGCGGGTGGTCAGCTGACCCCGGCCGGCGCAGAGGAACCCATTGGACGCTGCTGAGATTCCCGCCATCCAAAATCATTCTCTCTGCGTTTTGGTAACTCCAAAGTGCGTCCTTCTACTTCTCTGTGACGTCCTCCTGCGCCAGGATTCGTCACCCACCCGGCCCGGGCTGTACCCGCCATCGCCACCCGGCCTGGGGTGCACCCGCCACCACCTACCCTGCCCGGGGTGCACCCGCCATCACCCACCATGCCCGGGGTGTACCCGCCATCACCCACCCGGCCCGGGCTGTACCGGCCATCGCCACCCGGCCTGGGGTGCACCCGCCATCACCCACCCTGCCCGGGGTGCACCCGCCATCACCCACCCTGCCCGGGGTGCACCCGCCATCACCCACCCTGCCCGGGGTGCACCCGCCATCACCCACCCTGCCCGGGGTGCACACGCCATCACCCACCCGGCCCGGGCTGCACCCGCCATCACCCACCCAGCCCGGGCTGTACCCGCCATCACCCACCCTGCCCGGAGTGCACCCGCCATCACCCACCCGGCCCGGGCTGTACCCGCCATCGCCACCCGGCCTGGGGTGCACCCGCCATCACCCACCCTGCCCGGGCTGCACCCGCCATCACCCACCCGGCCCGGGCTGTACCGGCCATCGCCACCCGGCCTGGGGTGCACCCGCCATCACCCACCCTGCCCGGGCTGTACCCGCCATCGCCACCCGGCCTGGGTTGCACCCGCCATCACCCATCCTGGCCGGGGTGCACCCGCCATCACCCACCATGCCCGGGGTGTACCCGCCATTGCCACCCGGCCTGGGGTGCACCCGCCATCACCCACCATGCCCGGGGTGTACCCGCCATCACCCACCCTGCCCGGGGTGCACCCGCCATCACCCACCCGGCCCGGGCTGTACCGGCCATCACCCACCCTGCCTGGGGTGCACCCGCCATCACCCACCCGGCCCGGGCTGTACCCGCCATCTTCCACCCTGCCCGGGGTGCACCCGCCATCACCCACCCGGCCCGGGCTGTAATCGCCATCATCCACCCTGCCCGGGGTGCACCCGCCATCTCCCACCCGGCCCGGGGTGCACCCGCCATCACCCACCCTGCCCGGGCTGTAGCCGCCATCACCCACCCTACCCGGGGTGCACCCGCCATCACCCACCTGGCCCGGGCTGTACCCGCCATCACCCACCTGGCCCGGGGTGCACCTGCCACTCCCCATCCGGCCCGGGCTGTACCCGCCATCACCGACCCGGCCCGGGGTGCACCCGCCATCACCCACCCTGCCCAGGCTGTACCCGCCATCACCCACCCGGCCCGGGCTGTACCTGCCATCACCCACCCGGTCTGGGCTGTACCCGCCATCACCCACCCGGCCTGGGCTGTACCCGCCATCACCCACCCTGCCCAGGCTGTACCCGCCATCACCCACCCGGCCCGGGCTGTACCCGCCATCACCCACCCGGCCTGGGCTGTACCCGCCATCACCCACCCGGCCCGGGCTGTACCTGCCATAGACACGCCATTCTAGGTGCCCACCCTTCTCCTTCACTACAACCCTCAAGGCTCCGTACATAGACATCGGGGGCCCCTAGGGGACCACCAATGGGTGCAAGGCTCTGCGGGCAATTGAAGGAATCCCCCGAGGGGTCCACGATGGACTATCAATCCAGGAGAACGGCAGACATTTATTGAAGGAAATTGTAAGAAGCGCTGAGATTGAAGCCCCCCACAGCCTGCTGGGGGGTCCGGATACGGCTTCATTCCAGGACAGGTCAGGGTGAGACACTGAGACGTCACCAGCATGTTTCGGGGGACCAAGTGCCCCCCCCTTCATCAGGGCGAGAAAGAACATCAGGAGATTCTCATCCCAATCTGACATCAATACAATCTACCGCATACCTCCTTCTACCTCGTACCTCCACCTACCTCATACCTCCTTCTACCTCGTACCTCCACCTACCTCATACCTCCTTCTACCTCGTACCTCCACCTACCTCATACCTCCTTCTACCTCGTACCTCCACCTACCTCATACCTCCTTCTACCTCGTATCTCCACCTACCTCATACCTCCTTCTACCTTCTACCTCCACCTACCTCATACCTCCACCTACCTCATACCTCCACCTACCTCATACCTCCTTCTACCTTCTACCTCCACCTACCTCATACCTCCACCTACCTCATACCTCCACCTACCTCATACCTCCATCTACCTTTTACCTCCACCTACCTCATACCTCCTTCTACCTCGTACCTCCACCTACCTCATACCTCCTTCTACCTCGTACCTCCACCTACCTCATACCTCCTTCTACCTCGTACCTCCACCTACCTCATACCTCCTTCTACCTCGTATCTCCACCTACCTCATACCTCCTTCTACCTTCTACCTCCACCTACCTCATACCTCTACCTACCTCATACCTCCACCTACCTCATACCTCCATCTACCTTTTACCTCCACCTACCTCATACCTCCATCTACCTCTTTCCTCCATCTAACTCATACCTCCACCTACCTTGTACCTTCACCTACCTTGTACCTTTACCTACCTTGTACCTTCACCTACCTCGTACCTCCACCTACCTTGTACCTCCACATACCTCATACTTCCATCTACCTCATACCTCCATCTACCTCATACCTCCATCTACCTCATTCCTCCATCTAACTCGTACCTCCACCTACCTCATACCTCCTTCTACCTTGTACCTCCACCTACCTCGTACCTCCACATACCTCATACCTCCAGTGTGCTGGGCCTGTGATGAGAACTTAGGGGTAGAGAAGGCAGAGAGGAAGGAGGTTGTACGTTCCTTGTGTTCCTCTATATATTGGCAGGACCTGTGATGCCTCCTGTGTTCTCAGTCCTGGTCTGCAGACTGTGTAGTGTAGACTGCAGGCAGGATGAATGTAAACAAAGCAGAGCTTACACTGTCCCGGGCCGGTGATGAGAACTGTGAAAGCTGGAGGGGGGGGGGGATGGGAGGGGAGGGGTTATAAGTTGCCTACGTTCCTTGTTACCGTACAATTGCTGATGGTAGTCCTCTATTTGATTGCATGCTCTTGGGGTCACAGAATGACATTTGAACACTGTTGTCTTCTTCCAGCTTCCGGCATCACTCAGAAGTCGGTGACTCGAAGGCACATCAGTAAGCGGACCCCACACATGGATACCACCTACCTTTCCACCACATTCACCCAAGGAGGAGACCAGACGCCCTTCTCTGTGACCAACAAGACCAACGTGTCCGACATCACCGAGAATCCCGTCACTTCCACCACCAATCCGGATCCTGCACTCACACACACCGGGGGAACCGGATCTGTCACCAACGATTCTGGAAATCAAACCTATTCTGCTGGGATGACGCAAGTGTCCGTTACCAGAGCAAAGGATTCTGGGAACACAACACAAGAATTTGTCACCATGACACAGGATTCCGAAAATTCCACTGAGACCTCCGGGATTCATAAAACAGATTCGGAGCTTTCTGCCTCCATCACCTACCCTCTGCAGACCCCTTCTTACTTGATGACCACCTACCCATCCCCCACATCTCACCAGGCCTCAGAATCTTCAGCCCCGTTCACTAGCATTCCTGTTACTGCTCCAAGCACGACCAGCAATGTCCAAGGGACCCATATTTCAGTTAGTGAGTCAACCTTTGTGTATTCTTCTCCGACTTCCCCCAACTCTTCAATGTCCACCTTCCCAGCTTCCTCCAGCCAGTTGCCATCCTCTCCTCCTGAAGATGCAGGAACCGTCTTCAACCAAACGTCACCTGAAGTTTCTTCTTCATCTTCTATTCCTTCCACGTTGGTCTCTACATCTTTCTCCACCTTCTCCACCTTCCCGCCTGAGGCTTCATCAACATTCATCTCCACAGAGTCTTCTCCCCCACAAACCACCCTTCTAACGACTCCCGAACTTCCTTCTTCGTCATCTTTACCTTCTGTGCCGCCATCTTTACACACCACGTCCTCTTCCAATGACATTATAGGAGCAAGCACCTCCTATAGGACTTCTTTACCTCCAGCTAGGACTGACCAAACCCCTGGGGCCTACAACATTTCCACCACTGGCCTTAGAGAGTCCTACACTACAGAAAGTGGTCAGAGGTTCCTTGACGAGACCAGAACGGCATTAAAAGACTTGGTAACGACCATGAGCTCCGTTGTGGAAACTCAAACTTCAGCTACTTCTCTTGAAGGTGGAGGAACTCCAAGTCTGGCAACAACACATGTAACTGAACCTTCAGCTCCACCAACTAGTCCCATTCCATTGACTACTTCCAGAAACTGGCTGATCCCGTCACCACGTTTTAGCACACAAGGGCCCCCTCAAGATATTCCAGAGACTACAAAACCAGGAGGTCCAGCATTGACCACTGGTGACCCCAGAAAGCAGGTGACCTCCATCAGAACAACCAGCATGGACATAAAGACCGTAATGCCAAAAGTGGAGACTACTGTCAGTCATAAGGAGAAGGAGCCGGCACACACCACAGCACAACCCAGTGTAGTCACCATCAAATATTCCACCACCACAGCAACTAGTCCTCCAACTCCAGCCGCACCGCCCAGACCCACCTCACCAGCACCAGGTATGGCATCGAAGGACTCTGACTGCTCTCCATACACTGCAGAACTTCACATAAATGTGTTCCTAACAGTTTTTCCCGTTTCCATAGTCAGTGTCTGCTCCCCAAATCCGTGCCACAACGGCGGCAGCTGCATAGAACATGGCGGGCACCGGAAGGACTACAGATGTGAGTGTCCCGCGGCCTGGCAGGGGCAGCACTGTGACAGAGGTAAGTTTCCCACAGCCAACGCTTCATTCTGAGAGGGAATTCAAATGTGGGCCCAACAGCCAGACATAGAAGAAGACCCAATGGTCCATCGAGTCTGGAGGATGGTGATACCTCCTGCACCCCTCAGTACCCTCCAATCGCTGGTCCCTGGGGATGGATGGTGATACCTCCTGCATCGCTCTGCTCACTCCTCGCACCCCTCAGTACCCTCCAATCGCTGGTCCCTTTGGATGGTGATACCTCCTGCATCGCTCTGCTCACTCCCCGCACCCCTCAGTACCCTCCAATCCCTGGTCCCTGGGGATGGACGGTGATACCTCCTGCATCACTCTGCTCACTCCCCGCACCCCTCAGTACCCTCCAATCCCTGGTCAATCGAGTCTGGAGGATGGTGATACCCCCTGCATCGCTCTGCTCACTACCTGCACTCCTCAGTACCCTCCAATCGCTGGTCCCTGGGGATGGATGGTGATACCTCCTGCATTGCTCTGCTCACTACCTGCACTCCTCAGTACCCTCCAATCCCTGGTCCCTGGGGATGGATGGTGATACCTCCTGCATCGCTCTGCTCACTACCTGCACTCCTCAGTACCCTCCAATCGCTGGTCCCTGGGGATGGATGGTGATACCTCCTGCATCGCTCTGCTCACTCCCTGCACCCCTCAGTACCCTCTGACCCTGATCCCTGGGGATGGACGGTGATACCTTGTTAATCGCTCTGCTCTCCCCTCACTCCCCACACCCCTCAGTACCCTCCAATCCCCGGTCCCTGGGGTACCTCCATATTAATGTCCATAGTTCTGGAATGGGATGTCCATCCAGCTGGCATTATAATTTGGGGTTCACTAACTTTTGGCCACAATGTTTGTTTTAATTTTTTTCTATTCATGTTTTCAAAGAAAATGACACCAGAAAGTGCAGCCCCCCCAATGCCCCCCCCAATGCCTCCCCCGATACCTCCCCCCCCTGATGCCCCCCCTTGATGCCCCCCCCCCCCCTTGATGCCTCCCCCTCCTAATATACAGGATATCATTGTCTTGTGATCTGATCTCGCTGTCTGTGGACGATTGTATGTCACCTCCTTCTCCTTTCTGCCCAGATGTGGACGAATGTCTCTCCAGGCCGTGTCCAGCCCCGGCCACGTGTGTGAACCTTCGGGGGTCCTTCGCCTGCCGCTGCCCCCTGGGGTACATCCTGGAGAACGGCACCGGCTGCGTCCAGGGTGAGACATCGGGAAAAGGGATTGATCGTTCTGTATGTTCCCAGATGGGGGCGGAGTCTCACTTCTCTGTAACCACAATGAATATTTCTGATTGGAGGCCAGCAGCTCCTCCCTCCCATTCTTCTTTTATTTGCCCGCAGAGACCGAACGGCGTTCTCATCGATCGTTTTGTCTTTGCAGTGAGGACGTTCCTCGGCCACATCGAAATCCCGAGAAGTTTGCTGAACGGCTCCAACGGGAAATACACCAAATTACAGCAAATCGAAGATGAGATCGTTCATATCGTGAGTAGAGCGAACATCCGATAGACCATTCCATGTCAGAGAGGGGAGCTGCTAGAGTTCTGTTCAGCCAGTTCTCAGATTTACACACACCTGCCGGACAGTACAGCCAGACTGGTGACCTGACTTCTTCCACTGCAGAGAATCGGTTCACTGGGGCTCTCCGGGTGCCCACGGTATGTCCCTGCAGACATAGATAGGAGGGCCCCAGACATAGAACTTCAAAGGGCCCCAAACAGAAGAAGCTCCAGAGGGCCCCACACACAGACCTCCAGAGGGTCCCACACACTGAACCCCAGAGGGCCCCACACTCAGAATCGCAGAGGGTCCCACACACAGACCTCCAGAGGGTCCCACACACTGAACCCCAGAGGGCCCCACACTCAGAACCGCAGAGGGCCCCACACACAGAACCCCAGTGGGCCCCACACACAGAACCTCAGAGGGCCACTCACTCAGAACCGCAGAGGGCCCCACACTCAGAACTGCAGAGGGCCCCACACACAGAACCACAGAGCACCCTACACACAGAACCCTAGAGGGCCCCACACACAGACCTCCAGAGGGCTCCACACACAGAACCCCGGAGGGCCCCACACACAGAACCTCAGAGCACCCTACACACAGAAGCCTAGAGGGCCCCACACACAGACCTCCAGAGGGCCCCACACACTGAACACCAGAGGGCCCCACATACACAACCCTAGAGGCCCCGCACACAGAACCCCAGAGGGCCCCACACAAAGAACTCCAGGGGGCCTCACACAAAGAACTCCAGAGGGTCCCACACTCTGGACTCCAGAGGGCCCCTCCCACAGAACCCCAGAGGGCCCCACACACAGAACCCTAGAGGGCCCCACACAAAGAGCTCCAGAGGGCCTCACACACAGGATTCCAGAGGGTCCCACACACAGGACTCCAGAGGGCCCCACACACAGAACTCTGGTGGGTCCCACACTCTGGACTCCAGAGGGCCCCACACACATTACTTCAGAGGGCCCCACACACAGGACTCCAGAGAGCCCCACACACAGAAATCCTGAGGGTCCCACACACAGAAATCCTGAGGGCCACACACACACACACACTATTTTTTTCAGAAAATGATGAACAACATTTTTTTTTCTGCCGACTAACCTGCGGTCATCTGAGCCCGTTCTACAAACCTCCGGCTGAGATCAATTTCTAACACATGAACTTTAAACTTCTAACCCATGGACTTCCTAAGGGCCCCACTGGAGAGACCATGGACTCCTGGAGGACAACACTGGAAATACTGTGCACACTTGGAGGGCACCAATGGTGGTGCTGAGGTCATCTGCAGGGCCCAATTAGAGGCACTATGGATACCTAGAGGGCTCCACTGCAGACGCCATGGACATCTGGAGGGCCCTACTGTAGATACCATGGACACCCAAGGGCCCAAATGGAAACACCGTGGACACCTGGAGGACCCCACTGGAGATACCATGGACACCCTAGGACCCAAATGGAAACACAGTGGACACCTAGAGGGCTCCACTGGAGATACCATGGACACCCTAGGACCCAAATGGAAGCACTGTCGACATCTGGAGGGCCCTACTAGAGATACCATGGATACCAAAGGGCCCAAATGGAAACACTGTGGACACCTGGAGGGCTCCTCTGGAGATACCATGGACACCCTAGGACCCAAATGGAAGCACTGTCGACATCTGGAGGGCCCTACTAGAGATACCATGGATACCAAAGGGCCCAAATGGAAACACTGTGGACACCTGGAGGGCCCCACTGGAGATACCATGGACACCCAATGGCCCCACTGGAACCACTGTGGACACCCGGAAGGCCCCACTGGATATACCATGGACACCCAAGGGCCCAAATGGAAACACCGTGGACACCTGGAGGACCCCACTGGAGATACCATGGACACCCTAGGACCCAAATGGAAACACAGTGGACACCTAGAGGGCTCCACTGGAGATACCATGGACACCCTAGGACCCAAATGGAAGCACTGTCGACATCTGGAGGGCCCTACTAGAGATACCATGGATACCAAAGGGCCCAAATGGAAACACTGTGGACACCTGGAGGGCCCTACTGGAGATACCTTGGACACCCAGGGAACCAAATGGAAAAACTGTGGACTACTAGAGGGCCCCACTGGAGATACCATGGACATCCAAAGGCCCAACTGGAAACACTGTAGACACCTGGAGGGCCCTACTGGAGATACCATGGACACCCAAAGGCCCAAATGGAAAAACTGTGGACATCTAGAGGGCCCCACTGGGGATAACATGGACATCAAATGGCCCAAATGGAAACACTGTGGACACCTGGAGGGCCCCACTGGAGATACCGTGGACACCCAAAGGCCCAAATGGAAAAACTGTGGACATCTAGAGGGCCCCACTGGAGATACCATGGACATCAAAGGGCCCAAATGGAAAAATGTGGACACCTGGAGGGCCCCACTGGAGATACCATGGACAACAAAGGGCCCAAATGGAAACACTGTGGACACCTGAAGGTCCCCACTGGACATACAATGGATACCCAAGGACCCAAATGGAAACACTGTGGACTACTAGGGGGCCCCACTGGAGATACCTTGGACACCCAAGGGCCCAAATGGAAACACTGTGGACACCTGGAGGGCCCCACTGGAGATACCATGCACACCCAAGAGCCCAAATAGAAACACTGTAGACACCTGGAGGGGCCTACTAAAGATACCATGGATACCCAAGGGCCCAAATGGAAACACTGTGGACACCTGGAGGGCCCCACTGGAGATACCATGGAGACCCAAGGACCCAAATGGAAACACTGTGGACATCTAGAGGGCCTCACTGGAGATACCATGGACACTCAAGGACCCAAATGATACATTGTGGACACCTGGAGGGCCTCACTGGAGAAACCATGGACACCCAAGAGCCCAAATAGAAACACTGTAGACACCTGGAGGGCCTCACTGGAGAAACCATGGACAACCAAGGGCCCAAATGGAAAAACTGCGGATAACTAGAGGGCCCCACTGGAGATACCATGGACACCCAAGGACCCAAATGGAAACACCGTGGACATCTAGAGGGCCTCATTGGAGATACCACAGACTCCTGAATGGCCCCACTGCAGACCCCATGGGCACCTGGTGGAAACTACTGGAGACACCATGGACACCTGGATGGCCTATGTGGACCCCATGGTCAGTGGAAGATCCCTCACCAGAACCAGCAGCATTCTATATTATATTTCAGCCCACATATTAGTTTTCTTCTTCGGCCGCACATAGACCCCGCCCCTTCTGATTAATGAGACATAGACCCCGCCCCCTTCTGATTAATGAGACATAGACCCCGCCACTTCTGATTAATCAGACATAAACTCTCCTGGTTGTCTCCTGCAGCTGAGCTGATTACATTCCTCTTGCTTGTTGGTGGGCAGGCGGCTCAGGCACAGAGGGGAACTAGAAATGAATTGATAATCGTCAATATACCTCAAGCACAAGAAATATGTTAGTACCGATCCATTCTGTACAATTCACAATTGATAGTTTTATTGATCAGCAGATATTACATATAGATCCATTCTGTGCAATTCACAATCGATCGTTTTATTGATCAGCAGTTATTACATATAGATCCATTCTGTGCAATTCACAATCGATCGTTTTATTGATCAGCAGTTATTACATATAGATCCATTCTGTGCAATTCACAATCGATCGTTTTATTGATCAGCAGTTGTTACACATAGATCCATTCTGTGCAATTCACAATCGATCGTTTTATTGATCAGCAGTTATTACACATAGATCCATTCTGTGCAATTCACAATCGATCGTTTTATTGATCAGCAGATATTACACAGAGATCCATTCTGTGCAATTCACAATCGATCGTTTTATTGATCAGCAGTTATTACGCATAGCATTGTTATTAAACAAGAGGATAAAAGTCGGGGTTCCCCTTCATGGTAGAGCCTCCATGTAGTGTCACACGCTGACAGGTTGCAGTTTTGGGCGGAGTTCTGATACTAACCTCATCGATCTCTCTTTCTTCCTGTAGCTGAATTCCTCCTTCTCTGTGATTGGTGGATATTACCAATCGGCCGTCACTAACAGCAGGTGAGATGCGCAGTTGTAGCTCTGCCATGTGTGGGAGGAGTCTGAGTGGTTCTGACCCGAGTCTGTCGCTGTTCAGTTTCAGCAATCGCATCGAACTCTCCGTCCAGAATATCTTCCTCCTGTCCTCCAACGTCACCCTGTATGACCTGAGACACAACATCCAGCGCTACAAAAAGGGGTGCCAGTCCGCCCCCGAGCACTCGCCCACGTGCCAGCTCATACTCCACCCTGAACTCTATTACATAGGTAATTGTATACACAAATATACCGCCTCCACCCCAAACTGAGGTATGTAGATGACTCCTCTGACATGTTCCACAATGCTGTACAGAGGAGCTTACACTCTAATGTCCCCTCCCCCACAGTCCCATCAGTCTCTGTACCAGAGGAGCTGACACTCTAATGTCCCCTCCCCCCGCAGTCCCATCAGTCTCTGTACCAGAGGAGCTGACACTCTAATGTCCCCTCCCCCGCAGTCCCATCAGTCTCTGTACCAGAGGAGCTGACACTCTAATGTCCCCTCCCCCGCAGTCCCATCAGTCTCTGTACCAGAGGAGCTGACACTCTAATGTCCCCTCCCCCGCAGTCCCATCAGTCTCTGTACCAGAGGAGCTGACACTCTAATGTCCCCTCCCCCGCAGTCCCATCAGTCTCTGTACCAGAGGATCTTACACTCTAATGTCCCCTCCCCCACAGTCCCATCGGTCTCTGTACCAGAGGAGCTTACACTCTAATGTCCCCTCCCCCACAGTCCCATCGGTCTCTGTACCAGAGGAGCTTACACTCTAATGTCCCTTCCCCCACAGTCCCATCAGTCTCTGTACCAGAGGAGCTGACACTCTAATGTCCCCTCCCCCACAGTCCCATCAGTCTCTGTACCAGAGGAGCTTACACTCTAATGTCCCCTCCCCCACAGTCCCATCAGTCTGTGTACCAGAGGAGCTTACACTCTAATGTCCCCTCCCCCACAGTCCCATCAGTCTGTGTACCAGAGGAGCTTATACTCTAATGTCCCCTCCCCCACAGTCACATCAGTCTCTGTACCAGAGGAGCTTACGCTCTAATGTCCCCTCCCCCACAGTCACATCAGTCTCTGTACCAGAGGAGCTTACACTCTAATGTCCCCTCCCCCGCAGCCACATCAGTCTCTGTACAGAGGAGCTGACACTCTAATGTCCCCTCCCCCACAGTCCCATCAGTCTCTGTACCAGAGGAGCTGACACTCTAATGTCCCCTCCCCCACAGTCCCATCAGTCTCTGTACAGAGGAGCTGACACTCTAATGTCCCCTCCCCCACAGTCCCATCAGTCTCTGTACTGAGGAGCTGACACTCTAATATCCCCTCCCCCACAGTCACATCAGTCTCTGTACTGAGGAGCTGACACTCTAATGTCCGCACTGATCTCTCTCTGTTCTCAGCTGTCAGTCTGTGTAATATGAAGAATCCGGGATGTGATAACGAGACGTCGGAGTGCGCTGACCCAGCCGGCATCACCCAGTGCCAGTGTAAGGCCGGATTCTTCAAATACAGCACAACGGACCGATCCTGCCGGGGTGAGCTGAGCGACACACAGCCAATCAGGCCTGGAGCTGGGAGGGGCTAATATGCAAATGAGCTGATCTACATAAACATTGATCAGACGGGAGATACAGAGATACAAAGTAACATTGTTTATAAACATCGATCAGAAGGGGGATGGAGAGATACAAAGTAACATTGTTTATAAACATCGATCAGACGGGAGATGGAGAGATACAAAGTAACATTGTTTATAAACATCGATCAGACGGGAGATAGAGATACAAAGTAACATTGTTTATAAACATCGATCAGACGGGAGATAGAGATACAAAGTAACATTGTTTATAAACAGCAATCAGACAGGAGATAGAGATACAAAGTAACATTGTTTATAAACATTGATCAGACAAGAGATACAAAGTAACATTGTTTATAAACAGCAATCAGACGGGAGATGGAGGGATACAAAGTAACATTGTTTATAAACATCGATCAGACGGGAGATAGAGATACAAAGTAACATTGTTTATAAACATCGATCAGACGGGGGATAGAGAGATACAAAGTAACATTGTTTATAAACATCGATCAGACGGGAGATAGAGAGATACAAAGTAACATTGTTTATAAACATCGATCAGACGGGAGATAGAGAGATACAAAGTAACATTGTTTATAAACATCGATCAGACGGGAGATGGAGAGATACAAAGTAACATTGTTTATAAACATCGATCAGACGGGAGAGAGAGATACAAAGTAACATTGTTTATAAACATTGATCAGACGGGAGATGGAGATACAAAGTAACATTGTTTATAAACATCGATCAGACGGGAGGTAGAGATACAAAGTAACATTGTTTATAAACATCGATCAGACGGGAGATGGAGAGATACAAAGTAACATTGTTTATAAACATCGATCAGACGGGAGATAGAGAGATACAAAGTAACATTGTTTATAAACATCGATCAGACGGGAGATAGAGATACAAAGTAACATTGTTTATAAACATCGATCAGACGGGAGATAGAGAGATACAAAGTAACATTGTTTATAAACATCGATCAGACAGGAGATAGAGAGATACAAAGTAACGTTGTTTATAAACATCGATCAGACGGGAGATAGAGAGATACAAAGTAACATTGTTTATAAACATCGATCAGACAGGAGATAGAGAGATACAAAGTAACATTGTTTATAAACACAATTTAAAAAAAATAAAATGTCTGTATAACCGCAAATAAATCTCTGTTTACACTAATCACCCTAATTAATGTTTCTTCCCTTCTCCCTTTAGCTATTATTTTCCTGCTTTTTTTCCCTTTCATTTCTATGTTATAACCATTAATATGGAAGCTTTTTAAAATGTTTATATTTGTTTATTTTTGTCACGTATAAAAAAAAATAGTGAAAACAAATCTTTCTCTCATTTGTACATAACGTTGCAGCTCCTCGTATCGGAATCTTCATTTTAGTATCATTTTCATTTGGACAAATTGAAGAATCAAATGTGTAATTTCATCTACAGCCAGGGCGGCGCTAACACTAGGCAAACTAGGCAGTCGCCTCGGGCACACAGCTGCCGGGGGGGCACACAGCTGCCTGAGGGGGGTGGGGGCAGGGGGGACACAGCTGCCGGGGGGGCACACAGCTGCCTGGGGGGGCACACAGCTGCCGGGGGGGCACACAGCTGCCTGAGGGGGGGGGCACACAGCTGCCTGAGGGGGGTGGGGGCAGGGGGGACACAGCTGCCGGGGGGGCACACAGCTGCCTGGGGGGGCACACAGCTGCCGGGGGGGCACACAGCTGCCTGAGGGGGGGGGCACACAGCTGCCGGGGGGGGGCACACAGCTGCCTGAGGGGGGGGGGTGGGGGCGGGGGGCACACAGCTGCCTGAGAGGGGGGGGCACACAGCTGCCTGGGGGGGCACACAGCTGCCTGGGAGGGACACACAGCTGCCTGAAGGGGGGTGGGGGCGGGGGGCACACAGCTGCCTGAGGGGGGGGGGCACACAGCTGCCGGGGGGGGGGCACACAGCTGCCTGAGGGGGGGGTGGGGGCGGGGGGCACACAGCTGCCTGAGGGGGGGGGCACACAGCTGCCGGGGGGGGCACACAGCTGCCTGAGGGGGCACACAGCTGCCTGAGAGGGGGGGCACACAGCTGCCTGGGGGGGGCACACAGCTGCCTGGGAGGGACACACAGCTGCCTGAGGGGGGGGGGCACAGCCACCACCGCTGGTTTCCCTACTCTTTGATGGCCAGATCTAGGGGGGTGCTGGGATTGGGGTTTGGGGGGATTTGGGTAAGGTGAGAGGATTTTATGCTGGGAGGGATAATTTGGAGGGGGTTTAGCTAGAGGAGGGATTTGGGGGAATTTGTCCTAGGTGGGGGGGATTAAAAGAAGAGGAGTGATGCTGGGAGGGGGGATTGGGGGGATTTGTGCTAAGAGGGGGGATTGGGTGGTGTGCTAGGAGGGGGGATGTGGGGATGACTTTTTGCTAGGAAAGGGAAATGGGGGGGGGGGGGGGATTTGTGTTAGGAGGGGGGATTTGGGGGAGGGGATTTGTGCTAGGAGGAGTGATTGGGGTGTGTGCTAGGAGGAGGGATTTGGGGAGACTTTGTGCTAGGAAAGGGAAATGGGGGGGGGATTTGTGTTCAGAGGGAGATTTGGGGGGTATTTGTGCTAGGAAAGGGAACGAGGGGATTTGTGTTAGGAGCTGAGATTTGGGGGGGATTTGTGCTAGGAGGGGGGATTAGGCGGTGTGCTGGGAGGGGGGATTTTGGGGGGACTATGTGCTAGGAAAGGGAATGGGGGGGAGATTTGTGTTAGGAGGGGTCATTGGGTGGTGTGCTAGGAGGTGGGATTTGGTGTGGACTTTGTGCTAGGAAAGGGAAATGGGGGGGGGGTATTAGTGTTAGGAGGGGGGAAGTGGGGGGATTTGTGCTAGGAGGGGGGATTGGGGGGGAGTTTATACTAGGAGAGGGAGGGGGGAGATTTGTGCTAGGAGGGGGGATTTTGGTGGGGAGGAATGTTTTGTGCTGGGAGTGGTAGATTGGGGGGGGTTGTGCTAGTAGGAGGGATTTAGGGAGATTTGTGCTAGGAGGGGGGATTTGGGGGAGGAGATTAGTGCTGGGGGGGGGGGATTTGAGGAGAAAGAGGATGTGTGCACGGAGGGGTGAAGTAGAACTATAGATTAAGTTTTATTTAATTTTTTTGGTGGTGGTGGTGGGGGGGGGCAAGTAGCTGGTCTTGCCTAGGGTGCAAAATAGTCTAGCAGTGGCCCAGTCTACGGGGGGAGGGGGAGAGGGGAGAGGTGGGGGGAGTCATTAATGGAGATATTCTGAGTCATCTCAGTCTTAGGATTTCAGTTTTGGGTGGGGGGCTCCCTACAACTCCCCCATATTCAGGTGGTGTTGTTGGAGTTGCTGGCTCCACCCTTCCCTCTCACTTAGTGTCATTCTGAGCAGGGAAGTCCCACCCCTGCAGAACTGTCCACTCCCCCGCCTACTGAGCCCCTTGAGGGAGGAGCCTGGTTATGGTGTGGTGTAGGGAATGGCGGTGACCCTGATGGAGATGCAGAGACAGGAGCTCCACCAATCTGTCCCGGCATCCCAGCATGTTCTTCCTCCACATCCCCCTCAATCTGAACTGTCACTTCTGCCCGGAGCCGGCCTCCTCCATGCAGTAACACTTACACCGTTTCCTCCGCAGCCTGTGACGACGGGTACAAGCTTCAGGATGGAGCCTGTGTGAGGTGAGGAGGGGCGGAGCTCCCTATTCTGGGGGGGGGGGGGTTTCAGGGGGAATATTGCGGATCCATATTTTCATTATCATATTTCATGGAGGGCGGAGACAGTGCTCCCTCTAGTGGTCAGCGGTATATATGAAGGGGGGCGGGGTTGCTGAGATAAGCCCAGTTAGCCTCCTAGATAGTCAGATTCATGGGGGGGGGGCAGTAAAGGCCAATCACTGTGCAGCACTCAGAGCCCGTGTGGGAGGGGCTTGTATGACGGCCCCACCTACTACATATAGAATTCTATAAACAGCCATGACTGGACTGCAGACTGCAGGGCAGCAGAAATGTGGGAGGAGCCATTCATTCTATATTGGTTGTCACCCACATCCTGACCTCACTGTCCAGGAACAAGCATGCGGCCAGCAAAGTCTGACATTCCCATGCGTGTCCCGGACCGGTGACTCCGTAGTGATGGGAGGACGGGGATGACGGATCAGCAATGGCGGCTCCTGTATATCTATCCACATTATCTATTAAAGGTGGAAGAGAGCCGTGTGACCCGGAGCAGCCAATCTTTCAAGTGGATTTCATCTTTCAAGTGGAACTTCAGCCCAAACGTTTTTTTTCTCAATGTTTGATGGAGGGGTGGAGCCTATGTTGGTGACCCCTGTTGGGGAACTTTTCCTCACTTCCTGTCTCGGGGGCTCCTGAGGGACTGCTGAGGACTGATGACCCGTCAGAGCGGTTATGTTGCCGCCTGTGTCCCCAGCACTTCCTCCCAGCTCCTTGCGTGTGTTGGCCGGAGTCTCATCCTGCGATTTTCATTGCCACTTTACAGTGCGACTTTGGATGAGTGGAACTTTAAAGTGCGACTTGAGGCGACTTTGGATGAGTGGGACTTTACAGTGCGACTTGATGTGACTTTGGATGAGTGGGACTTTACAGTGCGACTTGATGCGACTTTATAGTGCGACTTGACGTGACTTTGGATGAGTGGGACTTTACAGTGCGACTTGATGTGACTTTATAGTGCGACTTGACGTGACTTTGGATGAGTGGGACTTTACAGTGCGACTTGATGTGACTTTGGATGAGTGGGACTTTACAGTGCGACTTGATGCGACTTTGGATGAGTGGGACTTTACAGTGCGACTTGATGCGACTTTATAGTGCGACTTTATGCAACTTTGGATGAGTGGGACTTTACAGTGCGACTTGATGCGACTTTGGATAAGTGGGACTTTACAGTGCGACTTGATGCGACTTTGGATAAGTGGGACTTTACAGTGCGACTTGATGCGACTTTGGATAAGTGGGACTTTACAGTGCGACTTGATGCGACTTTACAGTGCGACTTGATGCGACTTTGAATGAGTGGGACTTTACAGTGCGACTTGATGTGACTTTGGAGGAGTGGGACTTTACAGTGCGACTTGATGTGACTTGGGATGAGTGGGACTTTACAGTGCGACTTGATGTGACTTTGGAGGAGTGGGACTTTACAGTGCGACTTGATGTGACTTTGGAGGAGTGGGACTTTACAGTGCGACTTGATGTGACTTTGGATGAGTGGGACTTTACAGTGCGACTTGGTGTGACTTGGGATGAGTGGGACTATACAGTGCGACTTGATGTGACTTTGGATGAGTGGGACTTTACAGTGCGACTTGATGTGACTTTGGAGGAGTGGGACTTTACAGTGCGACTTGATGTGACTTTGGAGGAGTGGGACTTTACAGTGCGACTTGATGTGACTTGGGATGAGTGGGACTATACAGTGCGACTTGATGTGACTTTGGATGAGTGGGACTTTACAGTGCGACTTGGTGTGACTTGGGATGAGGGGGACTATACAGTGCTACTTGGTGCGTCTTGGGATGAGTGGGACTTTGGATGAGTGGGACTTTACAGTGCGACTTGATGTGACTTTGGATGAGTGGGACTTTACAGTGCGACTTGAGGCGACTTTGGATGAGTGGGACTTTACAGTGCGACTTGAGGCGACTTTGGATGAGTGGGACCTTACAGTGCGACTTGATGCGACTTTGGATAAGTGGGACTTTACAGTGCGACTTGATGTGACTTTGGATGAGTGGGACTTTACAGTGCGACTTGAGGCGACTTTGGATGAGTGGGACTTTACAGTGCGACTTGAGGCGACTTTGGATGAGTGGGACTTTACAGTGCGACTTGAGGCGACTTTGGATGAGTGGGACCTTACAGTGCGACTTGATGCGACTTTGGATAAGTGGGACTTTACAGTGCGACTTGGTGTGACTTGGGATGAGTGGGACTTTGGATGAGTGGGACTTTACAGTGCGACTTGACGTGACTTTGGATGAGTGGGACTTTGGCTTTGCCCGAGGACGATCGTTTCTGCTGCACAAAGTCGCACACAAGTCACATGTACAACATTCAGGTGCAACTTTCATGCGGCTTTGGGGGGTTTACATTGAAGTCTATGGCCCTCAAGTCCCATGAAAGTTGCACCGGAGTAGTGCAGGAACTACGTTGAAGTCGCAGATATGAGTGGTACCAGTTGGGAGACATGGGGGGGGGACCCCAAAGTCGCATAGATGTGAATGGGCTCTGGGTGTGGAATTGTCTGCGGATTGGAGAACATTTGATGATTCCTCTTCTCTCTTAGATGTCCCTTTGGATTCGGAGGATTCAACTGCTCCAACCGTAAGTTCAGTGCTGCGCGTTCAGTTACAGGTGGAGTGAAGGCTCCGCCCATTGTTGCCGTATATATGTAGCCCCTCCCCCTTCCATTGGACCCAAATTCCCCTTCACTGTCAGCCGGCCCCCTTTCTGCTCTCATGTATAAAGCTGTATACAGAGTGTGACCCGCCACTGCGGGATGGTAACAGAAGGGGGATGGAGGACACATGACTGGCAGGGTTACCCCCAAAATGTCCCCCCCCCCCCCCCGGGACACAGATTGCTGGGATGTCGGGTGATGTTCCTGGACGGGGATAATCCAAATACTGCTCGAGGGCCCGGGTCAGTAGGGGGCCCCGTGGTACCTTTTTCATAGGCTTTTTTGAGTTTGGACAAGGACACAGGGGCCCCATGATCCCCTATTGCCCGGGGGCCCCATGAGTTGTCAGTCTGCCCCTGCTTCACACTGTATCAGATTGTATCAAAAGATATCCGGTTGTATCCGATGAGATCAGATTGTATCCGGTTGTATCGGGTTGTGTCAGATTGTATCCGATTGTGTCAGATTGTATCCAGTTGTATCCGGTTGTGTCAGATTGTATCCAGTTGTATCCGGTTGTGTCAGATTGTATCCGGTTGTATCCGGTTGTGTCAGATTGTATCCGGTTGTGTCAGATTGTATCCGGTTGTGTCAGATTGTATCCGGTTGTATCGGGTTGTGTCAGATTGTATCCGGTTGTGTCAGATTGTATCCGGTTGTGTCAGATTGTATCCGGTTGTGTCAGATTGTATCCGGTTGTATCGGGTTGTGTCAGATTGTATCCGGTTGTATCAGCAGCAGATAAAACTGCGTTATCTCAGTCTGAAGACTAAACACAGAAACCAGAAATGCGTTGTGTAATGTATTCATGAGAACGATTGCACAGCGATTCTCTCGGTGACTTTCATGCAGAATCATGTGTGTGTGGGGGGGGGGAGGGGGGAGATCGGTCTGTGAATAGTCTGCAGTGTATGGGGAGGGGGGGGGGGAGATCGGTCTGTGAATAGTCTGCAGTGTATGGGGAGGGGGGGGGAGATCTATCAGTGAATAGTCTGCAGTGTATGGGGAGGGGGGGGAGATCTATCAGTGAATAGTCTGCAGTGTATGGGGGGGGGGGGAGATCTATCAGTGAATAGTCTGCAGTGTATGGGGGGGGCGGCGCTCACCTCTTCTCATCCATCCTTCGCACCACTGAAGCGCTGAGCTGATCCTGAGCTCCGCCCATTATAGTGGACAGTAATAGCGGGAGATGGGAGTGCAGGAGACTAGAGGAGGGTTTAATGGAGCAGCTTAGACCTGCTGGGACTTGTAGTTCCATATTAGCTGTGTGCTGCTATCAGGGATTGCTGGGACTTGTAGTTCTGTATTGGCTGCACATTGGGTTGGCTGGAATTTGTGGTGCTGCCCTGACACAGGTTAGTTGTTGGTGGAGCTGGTAGCGCCCCCTGGATTTACATTTTGTGAATTGTTGTTACAGTGACCCAGACTTGTCATATCCCCCCCCCCCGTCATTATCCCCCCCTCCCCATTATTATCCCCCCCTCCCCATCATTATCCCCCCCATAATTATCCCCCCTCCCTGTCATTATCTCCCCTCCCCATTATCCCCCTCCCCGTCATTATCCCCCCATCATTATCCCCCTCCCTGTCATTATCCCTCCCCACCATTATCTCCCACCCCCCGTCATTATCCCCCCTCCCCTTCATTATACCCCCCCTCCCCATCATTATCCCCCCTCCCCATCATTATCCCCCCCCTCCCCATCATTATCCCCCCTCCCCATCATTATCCC
>NW_028320882.1:0-51721 GCF_062004578.1 Staurois parvus | reverse complement strand
ATGATGGAGTATTACCAGGACTCTTCACTGGAGACATCTGAGCTCCATCATATCTGGAAAGTCATCTGTTTGCTGGAATGGGGGGTCCAGCAAACTGATATAGGTGTAATGATCGGTGTCTTTGGTTCTATAGTGTATCTTCTGAAGATGCTCCATCTGACCTCTTTCTGTTTGCTCCCAGCCGTACCCCATGTATCCAGCTACCACCTCTCTAGTCAACGTTGTTCCCAAACTCAACGCCACAGGTCGGGATTTGCTGCAGGTAAATTCTGATTTTTATTTTTTCAATAGCTGATGTCACTGACTGACTCCTACCTGAATACTGATGGCATCTCTGAAGGCCTGGCATACTCACACACACATCCCCTTCCTGTACATACAACATTAGCTCTTGATGTGATATCCCACCCTTTGGTCGCAGGCTCCAGCCTACAAAGATTATATTCCCATGTGACGTCCCATGCTCTGGTCCAAGGCTCCGGCCTACAGAGATGGTGCTCCTAAGCGATTTCCCATGCTCTTGTCCAAGGCTCTGGCCTACCGAGTTAGTGCCCCTATGTGACATCCCATGCTTGTCCCCGGGCTCCAACCTACACAGGTGCTGCTCCCATGTGACATCCCATGGTCTGGTTCCAGGCTCCGGCCTACAGAGAGGATGGTTCCAAAAGACTTTCCATGCACTGATCCCAGGCTTCAGCCTACAAAGATGACATTCCCATGTGATGTTCCATACTCTGGTCCAAGGCTCTGGCCTACAGAGATGCTGCTCTCATGTGATGCCCCATGCTCTGGTCCCTGGCTCTGGCCTACAGAGATGCTGTTCCTATGTGACATCCCAGGTTTTGGCCTACAGAGATGCTGCTCTCATGTGATGCCCCATGCTCTGGTCCCAGGCTCTGGCCTACAGAGATGCTGCTCTCATGTGATGCCCCAGGCTCTGGCCTACAGAGATGCTGCTCTTATGTGATGCCCCATGCTCTGGTCCCAGGCTCTGGCCTACAGAGATGCTGCTCTCATGTGATGCCCCATGCTCTGGTCCCAGGCTCTGGCCTACAGAGATGCTGCTCTCGTGATGCCCCATGTTCTGGCCTACAGAGATGCTGCTCTCATGTGATGCCCCATGCTCTGGCCTACAGAGATGCTGCTCTCATGTGATGCCCCATGCTCTGGCCTACAGAGATGCTGCTCTCATGTGATGCCCCATGCTCTGGCCTACAGAGATGCTGCTCTCATGTGATGCCCCATGCTCTGGCCTACAGAGATGCTGCTCTCATGTGATGCCCCATGCTCTGGCCTACAGAGATGCTGCTCTCATGTGATGCCCCATGCTCTGGCCTACAGAGATGCTGGCTCTCATGTGATGCCCCATGCTCTGGCCTACAGAGATGCTGCTCTCATGTGATGCCCCATGCTCTGGCCTACAGAGATGCTGCTCTCATGTGATGCCCCGTGCTCTGGTCCCAGACTTTGGCCTAGAGAGTTGCTGCTCCTCTGTGACATCCCAGGCTCTGGCCTAGAGAGTTGCTGCTCCTCTGTGACATCCCAGGCTCTGGCCTAGAGAGTTGCTGCTCCTCTGTGACATCCCAGGCTCTGGCCTAGAGAGTTGCTGCTCCTCTGTGACATCCCAGGCTCTGGCCTAGAGAGTTGCTGCTCCTCTGTGACATCCCAGGCTCTGGCCTAGAGAGTTGCTGCTCCTCTGTGACATCCCAGGCTCTGGCCTAGAGAGTTGCTGCTCCTCTGTGACATCCCAGGCTCTGGCCTACAGAGATGCTGTTCTCATGTGACGCCCCAGGCTCTGGCCTACAGAGATGCTGTTCTCATGTGATGCCCCATGCTCTGGTCCCAGGCTCTGGCCTACAGAGATGCTGTTCTCATGTGATGCCCCATGCTCTGGTCCCAGGCTCTGGCCTACAGAGATGCTGTTCTCATGTGATGCCCCATGCTCTGGTCCCAGGCTCTGGCCTACAGAGATGCTGTTCTCATGTGATGCCCCATGCTCTGGTCCCAGGCTCTGGCCTACAGAGATGCTGCTCTCATGTGATGTCCCAGGCTCTGGCCTACAGAGATGCTGCTCTCATGTGATGTCCCATGCTCAGGCCTACAGAGATGTTGCTCTCGTGATGCCCCATGCTCAGGCCTACAGAGATGCTGCTGTCATGTGATGCCCCATGCTCTGGTCCCAGGCTCTGGCCTACAGAGATGCTGCTCTCATGTGATGCCCCATGTTCTGGTCCCAGGCTCTGGCCTACAGAGATGCTGCTCTCATGTGATGCCCCATTCTCTGGTCCCAGGCTTTGGCCTACAGAGATGCTGCTCTCATGTGATGCCCCAGGCTCTAGCCTACAGGGATGCTGCTCTCATGTGATGCCCCATTCTCTGGTCCCAGGCTTTGGCCTACAGAGATGCTGCTCTCATGTGATGCCCCATGCTCTGGTCCCAGGCTCTGGCCTACAGAGATGCTGCTCTCATGTGATGCCCCATGCTCTGGTCCCAGGCTCTGGCCTAGAGAGATGCTCTCATGTGATGCCCCAGGCTCTGGCCTACAGAGATGCTGCTCTCATGTGATGCCTCAGGCTCTGGCCTACAGAGATGCTGCTCTCATGTGATGCCCCATTCTCTGGTCCCAGGCTTTGGCCTACAGAGATGCTGCTCTCATGTGATGCCCCATTCTCTGGTCCCAGGCTTTGGCCTACAGAGATGCTGCTCTCATGTGATGCCCCATTCTCTGGTCCCAGGCTTTGGCCTACAGAGATGCTGCTCTCATGTGATGCCCCATTCTCTGGTCCCAGGCTCTGGCCTACAGAGATGCTGCTCTGAAGTTATTGATGATCCAGATTTAAGCTCCTCTAATCCTGCACCCTATAGGGAGCCAGCAAAGCGCGGGTACAAGATGTCGGCCCACACGAGACTGCGAGAGGGATAACTCTTCTAACTCTCATTGTTCTGTTCCAGAACCTGTTGAAGTGTAATCCGGTCCAGAGGATTTCGGCAGATGAAGCTCTTCAGCATCCTTACTTCGCAGACTTCTGCCCTCCATAGCTGAAAGGATCATCGACCTCCCCCCATCCCTGCCTCCCCCAAAAAAACCCCTTTGCTTTCCCCCCACCCCTGAGTACCAATGATCACGTCGGCTCCCTGCCCCACCTGCATGGTAACTTGGTCCATCCCTCCTAGACTTCCCCCTGTAATGATCAGTGTTAGATTGTCACGCCGGGAACTCCGATCTACCATGGATAGACCACCCCCACCTCCAAGGAAATGGGTGGAGCCTTCTGCTGAGTGTAGGTGGTTATTGGGGGAGGGGGGGAGTCTGCCACCATCTAGAAGATGGAGTGGGTGGAGCCTACTGCAGATTAGAAATTGGTAGGTGGAGTTTGCCACAGTCTAGAAGTTGATGGAGCCTGCTGTGGCTGCAAGGCTGGTGGGTGGAGCCTGCTGTGGCTGCAAGGCTGGTGGGTGGAGCCTGCTGTGGCTGCAAGGCTGGTGGGTGGAGCCTGCTGTGGCTGCAAGGCTGGTGGGTAGAGCCTGCTGTGGCTGCAAGGCTGGTGGGTGGAGCCTATCAGTCTATAGGACGTGTGGGTGAAGCTAACATATCCTAAATATTGGACGGTGGAGCCTGCCACAGATTATAGGTAAATGTGGGTGGAGCTTACTGTAGCCTGAAGGTTGGTGGGTGGAGCCTGTCAAACTAAAGCTGAATGTGGGTGGAGCTTGCTGTTTCCTGTCTGTGTGCCCTACAGTGGTGCAATCATAGTATGCATTCCGCTGCGAGATGATTCCAGTCTCCGCCTTCCTCCAGATGATGACCACGCCCCCTCCCCCCTTATTTATTGTAGACTCCTCCTCCTTCTCCGGACCAGATTTCTTCCCTCCGGTTGTATAATTTAATGTACATTATTTTGTATTTTTTGTTTCCTTTTCCCTGTAAATGTCCCGTTTCTGGAAATGCAGATTATTTTACACACTCGCCTGTCCTGCGTGTCCTGATTGCGGTCAGACCGCCGCCGTGTCTCGCATGTCGCAGTGGGAGGGTCTTCCCTGACCAGCCAGGCTCTGGGTTATGTATGGTAGAGGCCGCTGAGCGGATCTGGCAGTGTGGGGGGCTGGGATTGGTCACTGCGTCCGTTATCTCCCAGAATCCTTCACTGCTACACCCTGTCACTCAACTGACCTTGCAGCCATAGCCCGAGATGACGTCGGGGTCATGTAGTCACCCCAGGTATAGAGGAGAAATCTTCCAGTGGGGACACCGGTGTCTAAAGGGGGATATTTATCACAATTTCCTCACTTCCTGTTGTCTCCCGGACAGGAAGTGAAGGGAAGTCTTCCCCGGAGGACACAGCACGCAAAAAAATCTGATTGGGGTTCATCCCTCCATAATAAAAAAAAAATAAAAGTTGTCTTTACATAAACTTTATTGATGCGTTGATGGATACAGAGCCGGGGTGAATGTCTCAGTGCCCGCCTGCAGAAAGCCCAGGAACCCATGGACATGACCAAAGACTGGGTTTCCTCCTCTCTGATGCTTTGCCTGAAGTCTGGAACCCATGGACATGACCAAAGACTGGGTTTCCTCCTTCCTGCTGCTTCGCCTGAAGTCTGGAACCCATGGACATGACCAAAGACTGGGTTTCCTCCTTCCTGCTGCTTCGCCTGAAGTCTGGAACCCATGGACATGACCAAAGACTGGGTTTCCTCCTTCCTGCTGCTTCGCCTGAAGTCTGGAACCCATGGACACGACCAAAGACTGGGTTTCCTCCTTTCTGATGCTTCGTCTGAAGTCTGGAACCCATGGACGTGACCAAAGACTGGGTTTCCTCCTTCCTGCTGCTTTGCCTGAAGTGTGGAACCCATGGACACGACCAAAGACTGGGTTTCCTCCTTCCTGCTGCTTTGCCTGAAGTCTGGAACCCATGGACATGACCAAAGACTGGGTTTCCTCCGTCCTGATGCTTCACCTGAAGTCTGGAACACATGGACGTGACCAAAGACTGGGTTTCCTCCTTCCTGCTGCTTCGCCTGAAGTGTGGAACCCATGGACACGACCAAAGACTGGGTTTCCTCCTTCCTGCTGCTTTGCCTGAAGTCTGGAACCCATGGACACGACCAAAGACTGGGTTTCCTCCTTTCTGATGCTTTCGTCATGTCTATGGGTCTCAGACGTCAGACAAAGCATCAGAGAGGAGGAAACCCAGTCTTTGGTCATGTCCATGTGTTCCAGACAAAAACTGGGTTTCCTCCTGTCCAGGGCCAGACTGACCATTTGGTAACTCCGGCAGTGCCCGAGGGCCCGGGGTCAGTAGGGGGCCCCATGAGATGCCCCTGGTACCTTTCTCATAGGCTTTTTTGAGTTTAGGCAAGGCCACAGGGGCCCCATGATCCCCTATTGCCCGGGGGCCCCATGAGTTGTCAGTCCGCCCCTGCTCCTGTCTGATGCTTTGCCTGAAGTCTGGAACCCATGGACGTGACCAAAGACTGGGTTTCCTCCCCTCTGATGCTTTGCCTGAAGGCTGGAACCCATAGACACGACCAAAGACTGGGTTTCCTCCTTCCTGATGCTTTGCCTGAAGCCTGGAACCCATGGACGTGACCAAAGACTGGGTTTCCTCCTTCCTGATGCTTTGCCTGAAGTCTGGAACCCATGGACGTGACCAAAGACTGGGTTTCCTCCTTCCTGATGCTTTGCCTGAAGTCTGGAACCCATGGACGTGACCAAAGACTGGGTTTCCTCCTTCCTGATGCTTTGCCTGAAGCCTGGAACCCATAGACATGACCAAAGACTGGGTTTCCTCCGTCCTGATGCTTCACCTGAAGTCTGGAACACATGGACACGACCAAAGACTAGGTTTCCTCCTTCCTGATGCTTTGCCTGAAGTCTGGAACCCATGGACGTGACCAAAGACTGGGTTTCCTCCTCTCTGATGCTTTGCCTGAAGCCTGGAACCCATGGACATGACCAAAGACCGGTTTCCTCCTTTCTGATACTTTGGTCATGTCCATGGGTTCCAGACTTCAGGCAAAGCATCAGAAAGGAGGAAACCCAGTCTCCCGGGCCCCTGTATGTACCATAAGATATCTCCCCTTGTGGGCCCCCGGCTGTACTGTACCATCTATCCCTTTGTGGGCTCCGTAGATGTACCATAACACAACTTCAGGAGAGGGCCCCTATAGTCAGGTTCTTTGGGGCCCTCATTCACACTGAGGCTGTTAGTTGGCACCTGGAAGACAGAGCTGATCCCATGAATGATGGAGGGCTACGTGTTCCCGGGTCTGGGCTCCTCCAGTGCTCACCAGTCAGACACTCCACCCTGGCAGCATCCCGCCCCAGCTGAGCACACACACATTAGGACACGCCCCCCTGGGCTCCGCACCGGCTCCTCCAATCACAGTGACTACCACCAGTCTCTCCCCTCCCGAGGTGGACGATGAGGTGGTCCCTCCAGACTCCAGCGCAGCCTGGAGCCCAGAACAGAGCCTTCCCGCAGCTGCTTGCTCCTCTCCGGGACGTCTCTGTCCTCCCGCTGCACACAAGGCTGGTCGGCTCCTGGGTTTTCATAGGGCGGTGGTGGGGCTCCGGCACTCCTCTCTAGTGCTCGGATCATGGCGGATGGTCTGGAGCGGCTCCGGAATGGCGGAGAGCAGGGAAACCAGGAGCCATGGCAGTTCACCTAGTGGTAGGGCCAGGCCTGTGCCCACCCGCAGTACATCTCCTGCAGACCAGCGGAACTTGCTGGACCGTGTACTTCACACGCCCTGCGTGGGTTCAGGAGTGGCCTGGGGATCATGTGATCGCTATGTGATCACATGATCTAAATTTACACAAAGCTGTTATGAATGAATCTTGTATACCTAAACCGGTGAGCTGTGATTGGCCCACGGTTATCACAAGGGCCTTGGCCCAATCACTGTTCTCACACAATTCCTGGGCCAATCACTGTTCTCACACGATTCCTGGGCCAATCACTGTATCACAAGGGCCTTGAGCCAATCACTGTTCTTACACGATTCCTGGGCCAATCACTTCTAACATGGTACCTGGGCCCATCACAGTTCTCACTCGATTCCTGGGCCAATCACTGTTCTCACACGATTCCTGGGCCAATCACTGTTCTCACACGATTCCTGGGCCAATCACTGTTCTTACACAATTCCTGGGCCAATCACTGTTCTTACACGATTCCTGGGCCAATCACTTCTAACATGGTACCTGGGCCCATCACAGTTCTCACTCGATTCCTGGGCCAATCACTGTTCTCACACGATTCCTGGGCCAATCACTGTTCTCACACAGTACCTGGGCCAATCACTGTTCTCGCACGATTCCTGGGCCAATCGCTGTTCTCACACGATTCCTGGGCCAATCACTTCTAACATGGTACCTGGGCCCATCACAGTTCTCACTCGATTCCTGGGCCAATCACTGTTCTCACTCGATTCCTGGGCCAATCACTGTTCTCACACGATTCCTGGGCCAATCACTGTTCTCACACGATTCCTGGGCCAATCACTGTTCTCACACAGTACCTGGGCCAATCACTGTTCTCACACGATTCCTGGGCCAATCACTGTTCTCACACGATTCCTGGGCCAATCACTGTTCTCACACGATTCCTGGGCCCATCACTGTTCTCACACGATTCCTGGGCCAATCACTTCTAACATGGTACCTGGGCCCATCACAGTTCTCACTCGATTCCTGGGCCAATCACTGTTCTCACACGATTCCTGGGCCAATCACTGTTCTCACACAGTACCTGGGCCAATCACTGTTCTCACACGATTCCTGGGCCAATCACTGTTCTCACACAGTACCTGGGCCAATCACAGTTCTCACTCGATTCCTGGGCCAATCACTATTCTCACACGGTCCTCGGGCTGATCACAGCACCCTGTACCATGTGGATACCTGTAGCCAATCACAGATGTTAGGAATGTAACGCCTTCATTACAGATGATAATATTGATCATCATTGGAACAGCAAAGTGTAAAAACAAATTCCTGCCCCCCCCAGAGTAACAATACAAACGCAGTGCAAACAGACTGAACCAAACCTCCAACAGATACCAATACATACGATACAAGAGTAGTCGGGCAGACGGAGTACCAGGAGCAGGCGGGAGAGTGGTCAGGACTAGCCGAGGTCAGTACAGGCAGAGTTCAGGCAGCGTCAGGACAGCAGAAACAGGATCAGGAAACCAGGGCCAAGCAAACAGTACACCAAGGCACTGACTGCAGGTCTGGTCATGCCTTAAATACACCTCCTGCAATCAGCCCCAGGTGATGGCTAATTGCCAAAGTGAACCTCTGGTTGTTGAGAGCACCCGCTGGCCAGTCCTGGTACTGCAGCCCACAAGGCAGGTGAGTCCCACCACTATTGGCAAGTCCATTCCTGACAATGGGAATGGATGGAGAGGACACCCAACAGATGGGAGGAGGATGGGAATGGATGGAGAGGACACCCAACAGATGGGAGGAGGAGGATGGGAATGGATGGAGAGGACACCCAACAGATGGGAGGAGGATGGGAATGGATGGAGAGGACACCCAACAGATGGGAGGAGGAGGATGGGAATGGAGGGAGAGGACACCCGACAGATGGGAGGAGGAGGATGGGAATGGATGGAGAGGACACCCGACAGATGGGAGGAGGAGGATGGGAATGGAGGGAGAGGACACCCGACAGATGGGAGGAGGAGGATGGGAATGGAGGGAGAGGACACCCGACAGATGGGAGGAGGAGGATGGGAATGGATGGAGAGGACACCCGACAGATGGGAGGAGGAGGATGGGAATGGAGGGAGAGGACACCCGACAGATGGGAGGAGGAGGATGGGAATGGAGGGAGAGGACACCCGACAGATGGGAGGAGGAGGATGGGAATGGAGGGAGAGGACACCCGACAGATGGGAGGAGGAGGATGGGAATGGAGGGAGAGGACACCCAACAGATGGGAGGAGGAGGATGGGAATGGAGGGAGAGGACACCCGACAGATGGGAGGAGGAGGATGGGAATGGATGGAGAGGACACCCGACAGATGGGAGGAGGAGGATGGGAATGGAGGGAGAGGACACCCGACAGATGGGAGGAGGAGGATGGGAATGGAGGGAGAGGACACCCGACAGATGGGAGGAGGAGGATGGGAATGGATGGAGAGGACACCCGACAGATGGGAGGAGGAGGATGGAGAGGACACCCGACAGATGGGAGGAGGAGGATGGAGAGGACACCCGACAGATGGGAGGAGGAGGAAGGAGATGGATGCAGAAGACACCCAACAGATGGGAGGAGGATGGAGAAGACATCCAAAAGATGGCAGGAGGAGGATGGAGAGGAGACCCAAGAGATGGGGGGAGGAGGATGGAGAGGAGACCCAACAGATGGGGGGAGGATGGAGAGGAGACCCAAGAGATGGGGGGAGGAGGATGGAGAGGAGACCCAACAGATGGGGGGAGGATGGAGAGGAGACCCAACAGATGGGAGAAGGATGGAGAGGTGACCCAACAGATGGGGGGAGGATGGAGAAGGATAGAGAGGAGACCCAACAGATGGGAGGAGGAGGATAGAGAGGAGACTCAACAGATGGGAGGAGGAGGATGGAGAGGAGACCCAACAGATGGGGGGAGGATGGAGGAGGATAGAGAGGAGACCCAACAGATGGGGGGAGGATGGAGAAGGATGGAGAGGAGACCCAACAGATGGGAGGAGGAGGATGGAGAGCAGACCCAACTGGTGGGGGGAGGGGGATGGGTGGAGAGGTGACTGTAGATGGGGGAGGGGGATGGTCATCCAAGAGGTGGGGGAGGGATCTTGGAGTAGACTTTATCCTCAGTATTCCTCGTGACTCTGCCCAGATTACAGGCGATGGGTGTCACCTAGAGAGTATTTCTGTCACTTCCGGTTTCTCCAATGCCAGGTGTCCCCCCGGGGGAGGATTTCTCAGTTCCGGGTATGGTGACCCCAGGATGAGGGGGGGAATCTTCCCACTGGGGTCACAGGGAGCAGTAAACACAGAAGCCCCGCCCCCTACATGTGGTCTCTCCGATGTGCTCGGTGTGATATCGGGCGGTAATATCACAGATAACGATACATACGGAGATATACTGATCCGACTCCTCCCCCTGACACACTCACTTCTGTCTCCGCCCCCTACGTATTACATATTAGCCCCGCCCCTCCTCGAGCTCCTCTATCGGGGCGGGGCGTAGTGTACCGGAAGTAGGCGGATCCCGGAAGTAGTTCTCGGCAGTGTCGGGCTGAATTTCCGCCTCCTAGAGACTCCCCGGAGAGGAGACATGGAGCGGGTGAGACACCGGGAGGGGGCGGGGCGAGCACAGAATACCGAGCCCAGGAGCTGGCAATCTACAGAGGGCGGAGCTTTCCCGGGCGGTGACCCGCATTGTGTGGGGGGGAGGGGCCGTGACCCCAGGAGCTAACAATCTAGTTGGGGGAGGGGCCGTGACCCCAGGAGCTAACAATCTAGTTGGGGGAGGGGCCGTGACCCCAGGAGCTAACAATCTGTGGGAGGGGTGGTGACCCCAGGAGCTAACAATCTAGTTGGGGGAGGGGCGGTGACCCCAGGAGCTAACAATCTGTGGGGGGGAGGAGGGGTGGTGACCCCAGGAGCTAACAATCTAGTTGGGGGAGGGGCGGTGACCCCAGGAGCTAACAATCTAGTTGGGGGAGGGGCCGTGACCCCAGGAGCTAACAATCTGCGGGGGGGGGGAGAGGGGCGGTGACCCCAGGAGATAACAATCTGTGGGAGGGGCGGTGACCCCAGGAGCTAACAATCTATGGGGGGAGGGGCTGTGACTCCAGGATCTAACAATCTGTGGGGGGGAGGAGGGGCAGTGACCCCCAGGAGCTAACAATCTGTGGGGAGGGAGGGGCGGTGACCCCAGGAGCTAACAATCTGTGGGGAGGGAGGGGCGGTGACCCCCAGGAGCTTACAATCTGTGGGGGGGAGGGGCGGCGACCCCCAGGAGCTTACAATCTGTGGGGAGGGAGGGGCAGTGACCCCAGGAGCTTACAATCTGTGGGGGGGGAGGGGCGGCGACCCCCAGGAGCTTACAATCTGTGGGGAGGGAGGGGCAGTGACCCCAGGAGCTTACAATCTGTAGGGGGGAGGGGCAGTGACCCCAGGAGCTTACAATCTGTAGGGGGGAGGGGCAGTGACCCCAGGAGCTTACAATCTGTAGGGGGGAGGGGCAGTGACCCCAGGAGCTAACAATCTGTGGGGCGGTATCGGTGGAATACGGATCTGTGTTCTCTGCATTGGATGATAATGGAAGCTCCGCCCCTCTCTTCCAGGCGGAGGTGACGTTTGATGATGTCGCCCTCTATTTCACGGAGGAGGAGTGGCTGAGTCTGCAGGAGGAGCAAAAGAGTCTCTACAAGGAAGTGATGAACGATAATTATCAGATGATCCTCTCACAGAGTGAGTCCCCCCCCCATTCCATCCCCCCCCCATTCCATCCCCCCCCATTCCATCCCCACCCCCATTCCATCCCCACCCCCCATTCCATCCCCCACCCCCCATTCCATCCCCCACCCCCCATTCCATCCCCCACCCCCCATTCCATCCCCCCCCCCATTCCATCCCCCCCCCATTCCATCCCCCCCCCATTCCATCCCCCCCCCATTCCATCCCCCCCCATTCCATCCCCACCCCCCATTCCATCGCCCATCACCGGGCCCATGTCCACCGTTCCATCGCCCATCACCGGGCCCATGTCCACCGTTCCATCGCCCATCACCGGGTCCATGTCCACCGTTCCATCGCCCATCACCGGGCCCATGTCCACCGTTCCATCGCCCATCACCGGGCCCATGTCCACCGTTCCATCGCCCATCACCGGGCCCATGTCCACCGTTCCATCGCCCATCACCGGGCCCATGTCCACCGTTCCATCGCCCATCACCGGGCCCATGTCCACCGTTCCATCGCCCATCACCGGGCCCATGTCCACCGTTCCATCGCCCATCACCGGGCCCATGTCCACCGTTCCATCGCCCATCACCGGGCCCATGTCCACCGTTCCATCGCCCATCACCGGGCCCATGTCCACCGTTCCATCGCCCATCACCGGGCCCATGTCCACCGTTCCATCGCCCATCACCGGGCCCATGTCCACCGTTCCATCGCCCATCACCGGGCCCATGTCCACCGTTCCATCGCCCATCACCGGGCCCATGTCCACCGTTCCATCGCCCATCACCGGGCCCATGTCCACCGTTCCATCGCCCATCACCGGGCCCATGTCCACCGTTCCATCGCCCATCACCGGGCCCATGTCCACCGTTCCATCGCCCATCACCGGGCCCATGTCCACCGTTCCATCGCCCATCACCGGGCCCATGTCCACCGTTCCATCGCCCATCACCGGGCCCATGTCCACCGTTCCATCGCCCATCACCGGGCCCATGTCCACCGTTCCATCGCCCATCACCGGGCCCATGTCCACCGTTCCATCGCCCATCACCGGGCCCATGTCCACCGTTCCATCGCCCATCACCGGGCCCATGTCCACCGTTCCATCGCCCATCACCGGGCCCATGTCCACCGTTCCATCGCCCATCACCGGGCCCATGTCCACCGTTCCATCGCCCATCACCGGGCCCATGTCCACCGTTCCATCGCCCATCACCGGGCCCATGTCCACCGTTCCATCGCCCATCACCGGGCCCATGTCCACCGTTCCATCGCCCATCACCGGGCCCATGTCCACCGTTCCATCGCCCATCACCGGGCCCATGTCCACCGTTCCATCGCCCATCACCGGGCCCATGTCCACCGTTCCACCCCCCATTCCCGGGTCCATCTCCACCGTTCCATCCCCCATCCCCGGATCCATCCCCATCATCCCTCTATCCCAGCATGCGGTCTGTGTGGGGATATTCTGGTTGGGGGAGGGGTTTGTATGATTGATGATTCTCAGTACATGGTGTGTCACCTCGCTGATCTCTTTATTCCTTCCCTCTACAGCTCGCCCAGATATTATAACCAACATCGAGTTGGGGTGTGAGCCGTACATCACCACAGCCAAGGCCAGCACCATCAGAGGTGAGATACTTCATTGTCGTTATTGGCATGTAATGACTTCCCATAGGTCATGGGGCCCCACAGGGTCTGATATCTGGTATGGAGGTGCACTGCTCCCTACTTGGTCTGTCATCTGTGGTCTAACTGCACCGTTCCCTACAGGATCAAATCATTTTGTATGTAGGAGCTTCGTGTCCCTCTGGATCCAGTATCTTGTATGTAGGAGCTTCGTGTCCCTCAAGATCCAGTATCTTGTATGTAGGAGCTTCGTGTCCCTCTGGATCCAGTATCTTGTATGTAGGTGCTTCGTGTCCCTCAGGATCCAGTATCTTGTATGTAGGAGCTTCGTGTCCCTCGGGATCCAGTATCTTGTATGTAGGCGCTTCGTGTCCCTCGGGATCCAGAATCTTGTATGTAGGAGTTTCGTGTCCCTCGGGATCCAGTATCTTGTATGTAGAAGCTTCGTGTCCCTCAGGATCCAGTATCTTGTATGTAGGAGCTTCGTGTCCCTCAGGATCTAGTATCTTGTATGTAGGAGCTTCGTGTCCCTCTGGATCCAGGATCTTGTATGTAGGAGCTTCGTGTCCCTCAGGATCCAGTATCTTGTATGTAGGTGCTTCGTGTCCCTCAGGATCCAGAATCTTGTATGTAGGAGTTTCGTGTCCCTCGGGATCCAGTATCTTGTATGTAGGAGCTTCGTGTCCCTCAGGATCCAGTATCTTGTATGTAGGAGCTTCGTGTCCCTCTGGATCCAGTATCTTGTATGTAGGAGCTTCGTGTCCCTCTGGATCCAGGATCTTGTATGTAGGAGCTTTGTGTCCCTCTGGATCCAGGATCTTGTATGTAGGAGCTACGTGTCCCTCAGGATCCAGTATCTTGTATGTAGGAGCTTCGTGTCCCTCAGGATCCAGGATCTTGTATGTAGGAGCTTTGGGTCCCTCAGTATCTAGTATCTTGTATGTAGGAGCTTCGTGTCCCTCAGGATCCAGTATCTTGTATGTAGGTGCTTCGTGTCCCTCTGGATCCAGGATCTTGTATGTAGGAGCTTTGGGTCCCTCAGTATCTAGTATCTTGTATGTAGGAGCTACGTGTCCCTCAGGATCCAGTATCTTGTATGTAGGAGCTTCGTGTCCCTCAGGATCCAGGATCTTGTATGTAGGAGCTTTGGGTCCCTCAGTATCTAGTATCTTGTATGTAGGTGCTTCGTGTCCCTCTGGATCCAGGATCTTGTATGTAGGAGCTTTGGGTCCCTCAGTATCTAGTATCTTGTATGTAGGAGCTACGTGTCCCTCAGGATCCAGGATCTTGTATGTAGGTGCTTCGTGTCCCTCAGGATCCAGGATCTTGTATGTAGGAGCTTTGGGTCCCTCAGTATCTAGTATCTTGTATGTAGGAGCTTCGTGTCCCTCTGGATCCAGTATCTTGTATGTAGGAGCTTCGTGTCCCTCAGGATCCAGGATCTTGTATGTAGGAGCTTTGGGTCCCTCAGTATCTAGTATCTTGTATGTAGGAGCTACGTGTCCCTCAGGATCCAGTATCTTGTATGTAGGTGCTTCGTGTCCCTCTGGATCCAGGATCTTGTATGTAGGAGCTTTGGGTCCCTCAGTATCTAGTATCTTGTATGTAGGAGCTACGTGTCCCTCAGGATCCAGGATCTTGTATGTAGGTGCTTCGTGTCCCTCAGGATCCAGGATCTTGTATGTAGGAGCTTTGGGTCCCTCAGTATCTAGTATCTTGTATGTAGGAGCTTCGTGTCCCTCTGGATCCAGTATCTTGTATGTAGGAGCTTCGTGTCCCTCAGTATCCAGTATCTTGTATGTAGGAGCTTCGTGTCCCTCAGGATCCAGTATCTTGTATGTAGGTGCTTCGTGTCCCTCTGGATCCAGGATCTTGTATGTAGGAGCTTTGGGTCCCTCAGTATCTAGTATCTTGTATGTAGGAGCTTCGTGTCCCTCAGGATCCAGTATCTTGTATGTAGGTGCTTCGTGTCCCTCTGGATCCAGGATCTTGTATGTAGGAGCTTTGGGTCCCTCAGTATCTAGTATCTTGTATGTAGGAGCTACGTGTCCCTCAGGATCCAGGATCTTGTATGTAGGTGCTTCGTGTCCCTCAGGATCCAGGATCTTGTATGTAGGAGCTTTGGGTCCCTCAGTATCTAGTATCTTGTATGTAGGAGCTACGTGTCCCTCAGGATCCATGATCTTGTATGTAGGAGCTACGTGTCCCTCAGGATCCATGATCTTGTATCTTGAAAAAGACGATACATTGAAAGACACAGCAAGTCTTAACCTGTCAGTTATACTGCCTCCTACAGGAGGATTGGCAAAAAGATAGGCCACCTCGTGCTATCCCCTCCCCCCTTCTCCCAGCATGTTCTATCCTTTGCCAGTGTCCTAGGAGGATGGATGTCTGGTCCCTATGTGGCAACTCTCCTTAGCCTGGCCTTTTGAGTGCCGCCTCCAGAACCTGCTGGACCGGACTTTACGGAGGAAGCCTGGAAGTGACCTCCAGGCGCTGGGTTCCATGTTGGTCTTTCCTGGTCCAAAGCTGCTGGTATTTCCTCAGCACCTCCTCTGTGAACACTCAATCTGTATATAGGCTGCTCGGGATGAGCACGGGAGTTCCCGCATTTGGGCGCCATTATGTCCTCTTACATGCCGGTTTATGCCGTGGAAGGGGTCAACAATGCTGGACTGACTGCTGACATAATGTAGTGGGTGGAGCTAGCCAGGCTTCGGATTACAGTCACGCAAACCTTTGTGACCCAGTTTTCCCACCACGTGGCTGCCTCAGCACTCCCACGCCTTTCTCCATAAATGCGATGGCAGGGACTGTTTCTGATTCTGAGTCGCTCCGGCCTCCACCCAATCAGATCATCCTCCAGGAGTCTGTGCCTATTTCAGGTCTTGATGTGGTGCACAGCACTCCTTAGGATCAGCGTGATGCCTTCAGTCCTGGGTCTTCTAGAACCCCTACACTTATGAAGACCTTCCCACTGCACCTACACCCCTCCAGTGCTTACCAGATTTTTTCCCATATGGAAAGGATGTCCCCAAAAAGTGCTGTACCTCCATCATGGATCTATCAGGGGCCCACTAGAACAGGGTAATGGAGGGCTTTCTGTATCCGAGGATCCTACCACCCACCAGCTGGAAACCCTCTTTCACCATTTGTCTACCAAGCTATGACTATAAAAGGTAGACAAGTGGTTATATCAAGTTCTTGGCTGTTGTGGCAGCTGTGAGCTGGGTACCAGCTGATCCAGTGGCTTTAGAGCCCCTCAGGATCCAGTATCTTGTATGTAGGAGCTACGTGTCCCTCAGGATCCAGTATCTTGTATGTAGAAGCTTCGTGTCCCTCAGGATCCAGTATCTTGTATGTAGAAGCTTCGTGTCCCTCAGGATCCAGTATCTTGTATGTAGAAGCTTTGTGTCCCTCAGGATCCAGTATCTTGTATGTAGGAGCTTCGTGTCCCTCAGGATCCAGTATCTTGTATGTAGGAGCTTCGTGTCCCTCAGGATCCAGTATCTTGTATGTAGGAGCTACGTGTCCCTCAGGATCCAGTATCTTGTATGTAGGAGCTACGTGTCCCTCAGGATCCAGTATCTTGTATGTAGGAGCTACGTGTCCCTCAGGATCCAGTATCTTGTATGTAGGAGCTACGTGTCCCTCAGGATCCAGTATCTTGTATGTAGGAGCTACGTGTCCCTCAGGATCCAGTATCTTGTATGTAGGAGCTTCGTGTCCCTCAGGATGTGGTGGTCTTGATGTGGTGCACAGCACTCCTTAGGATCAGCGTGATGCCTTCAGTCCTGGGTCTTCTAGAACCCCTACACTTATGAAGACCTTCCCACTGCACCTACACCCCTCCAGTGCTTACCAGATTTTTTCCCATATGGAAAGGATGTCCCCAAAAAGTGCTGTACCTCCATCATGGATCTATCAGGGGCCCACTAGAACAGGGTAATGGAGGGCTTTCTGTATCCGAGGATCCTACCACCCACCAGCTGGAAACCCTCTTTCACCATTTGTCTACCAAGCTATGACTATAAAAGGTAGACAAGTGGTTATATCAAGTTCTTGGCTGTTGTGGCAGCTGTGAGCTGGGTACCAGCTGATCCAGTGGCTTTAGAGCCACCCAATCATTTTCTCAAAGTGGTCCTCCCCCCTCACATCTCTACCGGTGACATCTGCGGTGGTTCCCAGGCTCTCTCGTTCCGCTGGGGAGCCCAGGACTGCTGGTACAGTGAGAGCAGGAGGAACTTCGGAAACGTCCGATCTCTCCTGCGACTAATGTCCCCTGGAAGTGACGTGTATTACATCACTTCTGGGGTCAAATCTGTCATTCCTGGGCTGGTGTAGCTGAGGGTGCGGCTATTCAAGTACCATCTGTGCTTGAAAAGCTGCATTTGAGGGCAGTGGAGACATTTGCCGTCTAATAGACCCCCCTCAGTGTCTCTATAAAGAGGACCTGTCATCTGCCCATGATATCACATAGGGGGCTTGTTGGCTCTCGTGTTCGCAATTAATTAAAAAAAATAAATTGCAAAAAAATTTTTTTAAAATGCTCCGGTAGGTAAGTGGTTAAAACTCCATTCTCGCTGATGGGCCCTTCACCCAGTTCTGGGTGGGACTTTGCCAAACCAAGGCAGAGTGGGCAGAATCCCGTACAAGTGGTTTCTGCTGCAGCAATGAGTCCTTCACTGAGGAGAGCGGATGGTTGGAGCTTCTGCAGTGATGGCCGCTGGAAGTAGCTGGGCTTGTCTCCTGCCGTGGCCCTTTTGTCGATTACAACCGTGCACAGTACTCTGGTTCAAGTGCTGGTCTGAAGACCCTCAATCCAAGGAGCACCTGACCTGCATGGTCTTCGGGGGATATATCTTTAGTTCGGCCCTAATATTAGGGATGTCATTGGGAGCTAGAGCATCCACCTTCCTGCCTCAGCTGAAGTCTACTGAAAGGTCTATATAGTCTCCTTCCAATCATTTCATTACTTTTGGAGTATGAACTTCTAGGACTCTCAATTCTCCAGCCACTCAAAGTCTGGAGTAAAAAGCCGCTAAACCCTCACCACCATGAAGCTCCTCCCTGACTTTTCATAGTGGGTGGATGCTTGGTAATGTTTGGGGACTCCTGGATAGTTTGCCTTCAGGTGCAGAAAGGGATATTCCAGGGATATAAAATGAACCTTTTGTATTCCACTCCTTCAGCTCCTCGCCTTCCTTTGTCACTACACAAATTAGCAGACCATCCTCTGCCCCTCTAGGGTCTTCCAGACCATCCTCTGCCCCTCTAGGGTCTTCCAGACCATCCTCTGCCCCTCTAGGGTCTTCCAGACCATGGTGTCATTGCAAAACCATGGGGGTCATGATTACCGGACCATGGGCGTCGTGATTACCGGACCATGGGCGTCGTGATTACCGGACCATGGGCGTCGTGATTACCGGACCATGGGCGTCGTGATTACCGGACCATGGGCGTCGTGATTACCGGACCATGGGCGTCGTGATTACCGGACCATGGGGGTCGTGATTACCGGACCATGGGGGTCGTGATTACCGGACCATGGGGGTCGTGATTACCGGACCATGGGGGTCGTGATTACCGGACCATGGGGGTCGTGATTACCGGGCCATGGGGGTCGTGATTACCGGGCCATGGGCGTCGTGATTACCGGGCCATGGGCGTCGTGATTACCGGGCCATGGGCGTCGTGATTACCGGGCCATGGGCGTCGTGATTACCGGGCCATGGGCGTCGTGATTACCGGGCCATGGGCGTCGTGATTACCGGGCCATGGGCGTCGTGATTACCGGGCCATGGGCGTCGTGATTACCGGGCCATGGGCGTCGTGATTACCGGGCCATGGGCGTCGTGATTACCGGGCCATGGGCGTCGTGATTACCGGGCCATGGGCGTCGTGATTACCGGGCCATGGGCGTCGTGATTACCGGGCCATGGGCGTCGTGATTACCGGGCCATGGGGGTCGTGATTACCGGGCCATGGGGGTCGTGATTACCGGGCCATGGGCGTCGTGATTACCGGGCCATGGGCGTCGTGATTACCGGGCCATGGGCGTCGTGATTACCGGGCCATGGGCGTCGTGATTACCGGGCCATGGGCGTCGTGATTACCGGGCCATGGGCGTCGTGATTACCGGGCCATGGGCGTCGTGATTACCGGGCCATGGGGTGGACATTGCAAGGCCATGGGGTGGACATTGCAGGACCATGGGGTGGACATTGCAGGACCATGGGGTGGACATTGCAGGACCATGGGGTGGACATTGCAGGACCATGGGGTGGACATTGCAGGACCATGGGGTGGACATTGCAGGACCATGGGGTGGACATTGCAGGACCATGGGGTGGACATTGCAGGACCATGGGGTGGACATTGCAGGACCATGGGGTGGACATTGCAGGACCATGGGGTGGACATTGCAGGACCATGGGGTGGACATTAGAGGACCCTGTGGTCACTGCAAGACAATGGGGTCATCATTAGCGGACCATGGGGGTCGTCTTTACCGGACCACAATGTCTTTGTCCCATTTCCTGTGTTTAGAATGGTTTCCAGAGTTGTACTTCAACCTGGCCCAGTTCCCTTTCCCAAGAGATTTTCTGCCTCTTTTGAAAGCGGCTCATCCAAACATTTTGCATAGTATGCCATCAGATCCTACTATTCCAGTCCAGAGGGACTTTCTGGCTTCTGAGGTCAATGAGGCCCCGTCCTTCCAGTGCGCTGATTATTCAGCCCCTGCACCACAAGTGTTTATCAAGGTGTTGGCCCTATTGTGTTCCATTGTGGAATACCTTCCTATGGAGGAAACAGTCAGCCCGGGATCCGTTGAACAACGTCTCTCTAGTTCTCCAGATGTCTCAATGATTTGGTTGTATCCTGAATCTTCTCTGGAACAGTCTCATTGCCTGCAGGCATCTTGGATTAGCATGTCTCTTCCTCGGAAAATTCTCAGCCTATCCAATCTCTCATCCTTGTCCTTCAGTCTGGGAGCTGCCCACCTCTCACCTGTTTCATGAATGTCCTGGCTCAGTGAGTAACCTTCTTCGAGGCAGTCCATTCTTCAGTCCTATCCCAGACTGTTCTAGCACCATACCTTGTCATGGGACATGTTAGCTGGGTTTCTGAGCAGACGTATTTGTCTACCCCTGAGGACCGGGCAGTCCCTGGTCTGGTGGATCAGTGATCCAGCTTTGGGTTCAGGGAAGTCCTTCCTCCCCACCTTCTTGAAGATCCTATCATGGAACGTCAAACTGTTGGACTGGGAGGGAGGCATGGACACGTCCTGACATTTCCAAACATGTGTTTGTATTTTCATCGCTGGATCCTCCTCTTAATATGTTACCTGTTCTGGATCCAGTTGCACAATGTCACGGCGATGGGGTGTCTCACCTATGTAGGAGGAACGGGAGATTTTGCTGCAAGAGGTACTTTGGATTCTGATCTGGACGGAACTTCACATACTTGTTCTGTTCGCTCATCTTATGTGTAGATAATGAGTTATCAGTCAGTTGTGCTTAGGCCATTGGACCATTTCATGATCTATTTTGTCCCAGCTTCCCCTTCACTGCACTTGGCTTACAGAACATTCCTGTTTGGGCAATTGTTGAGAATTCTTGACCGTTTCCACATAGTCTTTAGGTCATCAGCCTTGACCCTAACATCTGGATTGAGTGGGACTCATCTGATGTTTATGGGTGATGGTGTCATCTAATATCTGTGGGCCGTGGTGTCATCTAATATCTGTGGGCCGTGGTGTCATCTAATATCTGTGGGCCGTGGTGTCATCTAATATCTGTGGGCCGTGGTGTATCTAATGCCTGTGGGCCGTGGTGTTGTCTAATGCCTGTGGGCTGTGGTGTTGTCTAATGCCTGTGGGCCGTGGTGTCGTCTAATGCCTGTGGGCCGTGGTGTCATCTAATATCTGGGCCGTGGTATCCTCCTCATATCTGGGCCGTGGTATCATCTAATATCTGTGGGCCATGGTGGCGTCTGATGTCTGTGTGACATGGTGGCGTCTGATGTCTGTGTGACGTGGTGGCGTCTGATGTCTGTGGGCCGTGGTGGCGTCTGATGGCTTTAAGTGTTATGTGGTGTGATATCTGTGGGTAATTATGTCATCTGTTCTCTGTGGGTGATGGGGTCATCTGATGGCTGTGAACTTTGTTGTCCGTGGGCGGTGCTGCGGTCTGATGTCCGTGGGCGGTGCTGCGGTCTGATGTCCGTGGGCGGTGCTGCGGTCTGATGTCCGTGGGCGGTGCTGCGGTCTGATGTCCGTCTGTGGGCCGTGCTGCGGTCTGATGTCCGTCTGTGGGCCGTGCTGCGGTCTGATGTCCGTCTGTGGGCCGTGCTGCGGTCTGATGTCCGTCTGTGGGCCGTGCTGCGGTCTGATGTCCGTCTGTGGGCCGTGCTGCGGTCTGATGTCCGTCTGTGGGCCGTGCTGCGGTCTGATGTCCGTCTGTGGGCCGTGCTGCGGTCTGATGTCTGTCTGTGGGCGGTGCTGCGGTCTGATGTCCGTCTGTGGGCCGTGCTGCGGTCTGATGTCCGTCTGTGGGCCGTGCTGCGGTCTGATGTCCGTCTGTGGGCCGTGCTGCGGTCTGATGTCCGTCTGTGGGCCGTGCTGCGGTCTGATGTCCGTCTGTGGGCGGTGCTGCGGTCTGATGTCCGTCTGTGGGCGGTGCTGCGGTCTGATGTCCGTCTGTGGGCGGTGCTGCGGTCTGATGTCCGTGGGCGGTGCTGCGGTCTGATGTCTGTCTGTGGGCGGTGCTGCGGTCTGATGTCTGTCTGTGGGCGGTGCTGCGGTCTGATGTCCGTCTGTGGGCCGTGCTGCGGTCTGATGTCCGTCTGTGGGCCGTGCTGCGGTCTGATGTCCGTCTGTGGGCCGTGCTGCGGTCTGATGTCCGTCTGTGGGCCGTGCTGCGGTCTGATGTCCGTCTGTGGGCCGTGCTGCGGTCTGATGTCCGTCTGTGGGCCGTGCTGCGGTCTGATGTCCGTCTGTGGGCCGTGCTGCGGTCTGATGTCCGTCTGTGGGCCGTGCTGCGGTCTGATGTCCGTCTGTGGGCCGTGCTGCGGTCTGATGTCCGTCTGTGGGCCGTGCTGCGGTCTGATGTCCGTCTGTGGGCCGTGCTGCGGTCTGATGTCCGTGGAAAACATACTCCTTACCATCCTAGAACCTCCATAGTTCTCCTACAGAATGGGTAGAATGCAGTAGAATTGCCTCGGCATCCCTGTATAGCGGGAGAAGTTCTAAGACTTTGTTCTCTCCACGTCTTCATTGCTAATTCCTTCTCCTTGGTCTTCCAACAGGTTCCTGGCAAGGCGAGCGGTTGGCAGCCTCTGACAGAAGCATATTGCAGGAGAACATCCATGATACGCAGAGCACCGAATCCACGCCACCACTGAAGAGACAGCGGAGATACCCCAGAGTGAACCCGTTCAGGTGGATAAAGAAACACAAGAAGAGTAAAAGTCGTTCTCACCGATCATCAAGGAGGTCGGAGCAAAGAGAGAATGGACCTATTGTAGAGAGGAACTACGAGACCCCTCCCGTGTGTGGCGATGTCTGCACAGACCAGCCGGATGTAGTTGGGGAGGGGCACTCCGAACTGCGCACAGAGGACTCCTCAGACTCTGTGCAGACCAGTGAAAGGGAAAGCGAGCCGAGCTGCCTTCAGACTGAGGATGGGAACAGATCAGAAGATCAAAGTTCACGGACAATTCAAATAACTGGCACCCAATATAAACCAGATCTGAGGGTGACTCTGAGCATCTCGGAGGAGGAACCTGGGAGTGTAGCGGACAGAGGGGAGGGGATAGCAGACCTGGAACAGTATACACTGCACACAGCAGAGGCTGAGAGAGCCACAAGCTCCTTAGATACCGCTCCATTCCCTGAAGAGCACACCACCGACACGAGGGATGGAGATGGACATACGGAGAGCTGTGGAGGGGCTGCAAGTCCTCAGTCTTTACCCAAAACCACAGAGGACCTTACAGATGCTGGGCAGACTCTCAGTGTAAATGAGGAGGAGATACCCCAAGAAAAGACTGCATGTGAAGGAATGGCTTCACCACGGAAGAAAGGAAAACGCGTCCATTTTAGTGACACCATTACCACCTTTATTATTGAGCCAGAAGACAGCGCTGAGAGGGAATTTTTCGACAGCATTAGGCTGCAGAGAAAAGTCTTTCCACGTATTGTTATTGTGAGTGTGGACCCGAAGGGAAGCACCACAGCAGAGTCCATCATGGTTACAAGGAGTCAGGGATCCAAGCCTAAAGCCACCCAGCCAGAGCAGAAGACCACTGTGACACCTGACACTCTGGAAGGAGGAAGACAAGATCTGAAAAGTAAAAATTCCAAGAAATGCAACAATACGGTGAGGACAGTGGAGACGGTTGAAGCGCCAAGTGCAGTATGTAGGCGAGACACTGCAGAGCCATCCCCGTCTACGGGGCCTCTGCTGCAATCAGAGAACAGAGGTGAAGAGTACCTGGTCACAAAGAGTCAGGACCTCAAACCTAATTCCATGCAGGCAGAAAGGGAAACCACCACGGTGCATGGCATGCTGGGAGGAGAAAACCAAGAACTGAAAAGTCAGAATTCCATGAAATGCAACAAGACCATGAAGACGATGGAGGAAGTTGAAGGATCATCACTAAGTGCCGTATGTGAGAAAGACACTACAGAACCTTCCCTCTCCACAGGCCCAGGGGACACAAACAAAAAGGACGTAGGGACACAGATAGACCCGATTCACAAAGAGGAGATTCAGCAACCAGCAAATGAGATCCAGCTCACTCCGCCACACCCGGCTGACGAAGATCAGAACTTTGTAAAATCTTATTCTTGTTCTAATTGTGGCAAAATTACCCACTGGACGCGGCTCAACGATCAGCAGAAAACCGATGTAGAAAAGTCCTTTCTTCATGTGTGCAGAATGTGTAACCGGCAGAGAGATAAAGGTGTATTTAGTCCGCAAAAGGGCACACAAAATACAACACCCACCAAATATGCCACCTCAGGTAAAAATGTGACCGGAAGCCCTGCTAGAAAGAAGCCATATTGTGCCCTGCTAGCCGATTCCCCCGAAACTAGTCCAACTGCTAAGAAGAAGCAAAGGCAAGAAGTGAATGGTGAGGCCGAAACAGTGAGGAGCTCAACCAATCCTAATGGTCAACTGAAGAAGGGTGAGGAGGCATCATCAAGTGCCTCAACCAATCATGATGTTCAGCTGAAGAAGGGTGAGGACTATTCACTGAGAACTTCAACCGGTCATAATGTTCAACTGAAGAAAGGTGAGGCATCACCAAGTACCTCAACTAATCATAATGTTCTGCTAGAGAAGGGTGAGGAGGCTTCACCAAGTACTTTAACCAATCCAAATGTTCAGCCGAATAAAGGTGAGGAGGCATCACTGAGGACCACAACTAATCATAATGTTCAGCCGAAGAAGGGTGAGGAGGCGTCACTGAGGACCACAACTAATCATAATGTTCAGCCGAAGAAGGGTGAGGAGGCATCAGTGAGGACCACAACTAATCATAATGTTCAGCCGAAGAAGGGTGAGGAGGCGTCACTGGGGACCATAACTAATCATAATGTTCAGCCGAAGAAGGGGGCATCACTGAGGACCGCAACTAGTCATAATGTTCAACTGAGGAAAGGTGAGGTGGCTTCACCGAGAACTTCAACCAATTATAATGTTCAGCCAAAGAAAAGTGAGGCATCACCAAGAACCTCAAGCAGCCCTAATGTTCAGCTGAAGACGGGTGAGGAGGCTTCACCAAAAACTTCAACCAGTCATAATGTTAAACTGAAGAAAGGTGAGGCATCACCAAGGACCTCAAGCAATCATCATGCTCAGGTAAAGAAGGGAGAGGCATCACCAAGGACCTCAACTAGTCATAATGTTCAGCTGAAGAAGGGTGAGGAGCCTTCACCAAGAACTTTAAGCAGTCATAGTGTTCAAGTGAAGAAAAGTGAAGCATCACCAAGAACCTCAACCAGTCATAATGTTCAGCTGAAGAAGGGTGAGGAGGCTTCACCAAGAACTTTAAGCAGTCATAGTATTCAAATGAAGAAAAGTGAGGCATCACCAAGAACCTCAACTAGTCATAATGTTCAGCTGAAGAAGGGCGAGGAGGCTTCACCAAGAACTTTAAGCAGTCATAGTGTTCAAGTGAAGAAATGTGAGGCATCACCAAGAACCTCAACTAGTCATAATGTTCAGCTGAAGAAGGGTGAGGAGGCTTCACCAAGAACTTTAAGCAGTCATAGTGTTCAAGTGAAGAAAAGTGAAGCATCACCGAGAACCTCAACCAGTCGTAATGTTCAGCTGAAGAAGGGTGAGGAGGCTTCACCGAGAACCTCAACTAATCAAAATGTCCAACTGAAGAAAGTCGAGGCATCACCGAGAACCTCAACTAATCAAAATGTTCAACTGAAGAAAGTCGAGGCATCACCTAGAACTTCAAACAGTCATACTGTCCAGCTAGAGAAGGGTGAGCAGGTGTCACAGAGGACCACAGCCAATCTTAGTGTCCAGCTAAAGAAGGGTGAGGAGTCGCTGAGGACCTCAACCAGTCCTAATGTTCAAGTGACGAATGGAGAGGAGGCCTTGTTAAGGACCTCCGCCAGTCATAATGTCCAGCTGAAGAAGAATGGGAGCCATTACAAGAAGTGTTATGTTATGTTAGAAGCAACGAACTTTGACACTGATAAGAATTTAAACTTATGCAGCCGGTGCAGGCATTGTGGAGCCCAAGAAGATGCTAAAGTCCACCACAAAGTAAAAGCTAGTAACGAAACACCTACTAAAAGTGCTTCCACAAGAGTTCATTCAAATCCAGATCTTAAAACTGGTCATCCAGAGAAAAGGAAATCTAACAAGACTCTACAAAATGAGCCATGTTCCGTTGAAGAGCAGAAGATCACATCTGACTCCAAATCCAATAAAAGCACCGCCAACCCCCGAAATCAAAAGAATGATGTTCAGGCAAGGAAAGAGCCGTGTGTGAAGTGCGGGAAACTTTTTCTGAAGAGACAAAAGACAAAACCCCTGGCCAGTATTCAGCAGAAGAGACCTATCCGTGTTGTGTCCACCATTGCCAGGGATAAAATGCAGAAACCGGGTACAAAATCCAATCCTGTCAGAAAAGAACGAGTGAAGAAGTCACCCGGTGAGCCTAAAAGAAAGAAGCCTCGGAATGCTGAGAGCCCCAAAAGTCCCAAACCGCCCAGAGGGGCCAGAGATAAGGTTCTTTGCACCAAATGTGGTAAAAGATTGGCCTTGCATGTGGCGCCCAGCCAGGATGGCCCAAGTGAGGGAAACGACGAGAACGAATGCGTCGTTCTTCCCAGAAAGAAGCGAAAGCGCCCTCTTGCCGGCATGGAACCTTTCACATGCAAAGAGTGCGGCAAAATCTTCACCCGGCACTTCACTCTCTTGCAGCACCGCCTAATACACACCGGGGAGCGCCCATACGCCTGTAAAGTATGCAGGAAGACCTTCAGGGACAGCAGCTACCTCATTGTTCACATGCGGTCCCACACCAAAGAGAAGCCATACAGCTGCACTCAGTGCGGGAAGTGTTTCTCGCAGAACTCCGCCCTCCATGTCCACCTCAGGACGCACACTGATGAGCGACCCTTCCGTTGCCAGGACTGCGGGAAGAACTTCACTGACCGATCCACCTACCGACACCACCGGAGAATTCACACCGGCGAGAAGCCTTACGCCTGCTCGTACTGCGGCAAGAAATTCACCCAGCAGCCGCACATGAAGAGACACGAAACGATTCACACGGGAGAGCGACCCTTCGAATGTGTCCAGTGCGGCAAAAGATTTATCGAACGGACAAAGCTGAAGAAACATCAACGTGTCCATCAGAAAGAGAACGACTGAGCGCCAGCGACGGGACAGAAATGTCCCACCAGAGACAGAAGATCTAATAGAGGAGAAAGAGAACCTTCCATGGTGGAGGCGCTGTCCAGATCTGTGAGGACTTCTTATAGAAGGGACACAATGATGGCGGACGTGTATTAATGTAGAGAAGGACAAATTCCAGGAACCGAAGCCAAGTCCAGCTGGTACCTCACTTTACAGCAGAAGAGCTCCCAGCTGCATTTGTGTGCGGACATATGTGAAGCCCCTCGTCACCCACCTCGTCCCCCTCCATGAAATGTTCTACTCTTCTCTATAGCATGAAGTCTTAATCTGCCCCGGACACGACAGGGCCTTTCATATGTTGCTTGGGGTTACCTCCAAGTAAGCTGGTTCTCGTCGTGTCCTCGTGTTGGCACTCCCATAGCACTTTGTGGGGCTTTCCCGTACGTGTGCACGTGCATGCAGCTGGGACCTCCTGGTTTTTTTTTTTTTAATTGCCCAGATTGTCTAAGACAGCAACCCCGAAAGTCTTGTTTCCAGAGACAGCCAAGCTATGAACGCTTTACGAGTCCTCAATTCGCAAAGTCCTTGTTGGAACCCTTATAAAGGAGGGGGGCTTCCGAGGCAACATAGAGACAAACATTACGCAGGCGCTGAACTCCCATCCCCCCTCCAAAGCTACGAAGGGCACCATGGGTGGAGATCCAGATCCCTCAAAATGATATTCTCTATTTTTAAGTGGTAAAATGTGGACTGGAAATAAGTTGTATGGAATAATTTATATTGTTTTATTCGGCACTCGGTCAGAAATCAGCACTTAGAGTAACCCCGCACACAAACGGACTCCTGTAGAGGGCACGGGAACTGGTGGGAGTGGCACTGCAACACTTGTAGGAGTTGTCTAGGCTGTACATATATAGGAGTAGATCTATCTTTGTATATAGAATGGTGGATTCCTCTTGTTGTGCCGTCACGGCGGTCTTCTGTTAATGGTGGATTCCTCTTGTTGTGCCATCACTGCGGTCTTCCGTTAATGGTGGATTCCTCTTGTGACGTCACTGCGGTCTTCCATTCTGTTGAGGGATCTGATCCAGAGGAAACCCTTACGAAATGTGATCTCATATAATCCAGTAGGGATACAGTTCCTTCCCGATCCCCTGAAAGATGTTCCCGGGATCATCAGTCTTCAGTATTATTTACGGATATTAGTAGCCAATCCTGTTCTGTACATAGAGAGAAACTGCCAGACCCTTTTTTTTTTTTTTTTTTTTTTTGAGCAATGAATATAATTGGCTGGAGTTTGCTCCAGTCGTTGTCAAAGCTCTTACTGTGGAGAAGTCTTCCCATTATGTAGATGTTTTACCGTTTCCTCCAGGCACAGTGTCCCCTGGACGTCTGAAAAGATTTCCGAATGTTTCTTGCACATGAAATGCTTTGATAAGTATTAAAATCTTTGAAAAAAAAATAGAATCCCGGACCTGTCTGACACCCGACCACTAGCCTGAGCCTGACACCCAACCCTGTCCCCCGTACAGTCTCTCCAGTTTCTCCACATCCTTTTTGTGAAAAGAAGCCCAAAACTGATGGGCATTGTAGTGGAATGAAGTCACGGTGAAGACCCACCAGGCATTGTAGGAAAATGTGATCACGGTGAAGACCCACCAGGCATTGTAGGAAAATGTGGTCACGGTAAAGACCCGCCAGGCATTGTAGGAAAATGTGGTCACGGTGAAGACCCGCCAGGCATTGTAGGAAAATGTGGTCATGGTGAAGACCCACCAGGCATTGTAGTGGAACGTGGTCACGGTGAAGACCCAACAGGCATTGTAGGAAAATGTGGTCATGGTGAAGACCCAGCAGGCATTGTAGGAAAATGTGGTCATGGTGAAGACCCAGCAGGCATTGTAGGAAAATGTGGTCATGGTGAAGACCCACCAGGAATTGTAGGGGATTGAGGTAATGATGAAGACCCACCAGGCATCTTAGGGAAGTGTCACGGTGAAGACCCACCAGGCATTGTAGTGCAATGTGGCCAGGGTGAAGACCCACCAGGCATTGTAGTGCAATGTGGCCAGGGTGAAGACCCACCAGGCATTGTAGTGCAATGTGGCCAGGGTGAAGACCCACCAGGCATTGTAGTGCAATGTGGCCAGGGTGAAGACCCACCAGGCATTGTAGTGCAATGTGGCCAGGGTGAAGACCCACCAGGCATTGTAGGAAAATGTTACGGTGAAGACCCACCAGGCATTGTAGGGGATTGCGGTCATGGTAAAGACCCACCAGGCATTGTAGGGGATTGAGGTCATGGTGAAGACTCGCTGGGCACTGAAGTCAAATGGGTCATGGTGGAACCCCACTTTTATTGTGCCAGGAATGAGTTCATGGTGCAGACTCACTGGGCATGGTAGGAGAATGAGGTCATGGTTGAGACCCACCAGGCATTTCAGGAGAATTATGTCATGGTGAAAACTTGCTGGGCACTGTAGGAGAAGGTCATGGTGGAGACCTGCCAGCTTTTTGGGGGAAATTAGGACATAAAGGAGAATGGCCAGGTATTATAGGGGAAATGAGGCGATAGTGGAGACCCCGTCGGGCAACTTAGGGGAACGATGTCATGGTGAAGACCTGCAAGGTGTTCCAACGGAAATGAGCTGATAATAGAGGGCATTGTAGAGGAATGAGATAATAGTGGGAGACCGCCAGGCATTGTGGGCCATAGTGGAGACCTGCTGGATGTTGGAGGATAATAGTGGAGACCTGCTGGATGTTGGAGGATAATAGTGGAGACCTGCTGGATGTTGGAGGATAATAGTGGAGACCTGCTGGATGTTGGAGGATAATAGTGGAGACCTGCTGGATGTTGGAGGATAATAGTGGAGACCTGCTGGATGTTGGAGGATAATAGTGGAGACCTGCTGGATGTTGGAGGATAATAGTGGAGACCTGCTGGATGTTGGAGGATAATAGTGGAGACCTGCTGGATGTTGGAGGATAATAGTGGAGACCTGCTGGATGTTGGGAGGATAATAGTGGAGACCTGCTGGATGTTGGAGGATAATAGTGGAGACCTGTCAGGTATTGTAGAAGAATTAACCCATGGTGGAGAACAACCAGGTTCTGTAGGGGTATTATAACATGGAGTAAGGCCAGGGGTTGTAGAAGAACGAGGTCCTAGTGGAGACCTGCTGGCATTTTGGGAAATCACGGCAGTGCAATATTTTGTACTTTTACATTTCAGTCCCAATTTTTATTTTGTTTTTAACATTCCTGAAATTGCTGTATGGAGTTGACTTGTATAAATACTCCGCAGGGTCCACCATATTCATTCCCAGACCAAACATCCCCCCCAATCCATGGACTCCTGGCCTGGTGTTGTCTCCCAGTGATTTCATTGGCTGTAGTGCAGGGTGAGACATCTGCTCCATGTGATTGGGGGAATTCTCTTCTTCAAATCTGACATATTTAACCCTCTAATGATTGGTCCCCGTCAGCCTCCACAACGGGTCCCACACTGATGTTACATGAAAGTATTGTAGGAAAAACCCAAAGTTTGGCTGCTGTGATGTCTCTACACAGAGCGGTGCTGTGGTATTAACACGTGATTGGTGGTGGTAATGGAAACCTGTAATGAGTGCAGTGTGCTTCCATGGTGTCATGCTGATCCTTTGTCTTCAGTATGTTGGGTCACAGATCCTAGATCTGGAAGCTGGGCTTCATTTTGCTCCATGCTTGTTCTGGGTCGGTGCATGAAAGTGCTGAGACAAGTTCAGTGAGGAATCAGAAGTTCAGCAGCTGCAGCCTCATGACTGGTTCCCATTCAGCGCCTCCATCTGGTGAACACGGAGAGAGGACATCCTGTCTACCAGTGGCCTACAAATGATGTCTTCTCCGGCCTGGAAGGAGGAAATCCTACGTCTAGGTGGGCTTTATCACCTTTGCACCCCTCTGCTGGGTCCTCAGATCTGGGCTGAAAGAAGGAAATCCTACGTCTAGGTGGGCTTTGCACCACTCTGTTGGGTCCCCAGATCCGGGCTGGAAGGAGAAAATCCTACGTCTAGGTGGGCTTTATCACCTTTGCACCCCTCTGCTGGGTCCTCGGATCTGTGCTGGAAGGAGGAAATCCGAGGTCTAAGTAGGCTTGTCATCTTTGTAGCCCTCTGCTGGGTCATCGGATCTGGGCCGGAAGGAAGAAATCCTACCTCTAGGTGGGCTTTGTCACCTTTGCACACATCTGCTGGGTCCTCAGATCTGGGCTGGAAGAAGGAAATCCTACAACTAGGTGGGCTTTGCACCACTCTGTTGGGTCCCCAGATCCGGGCTGGAAGGAGAAAATCCTACGTCTAGGTGGGCTTTGTCTCCTTTGCACCCTCCTGCTGGGTCCTCGGATCCCGGCTGGAAGGAGGAAATCCTACGTCTAGGTGGGCTTTGTCACCTTTGCACCCCTCTGCTTGTTCCTCGGATCCCGGCTGGAACGAGGAAATCCTACGTCTTGGTGGGCTTTGTCACCTTTGCACCCTTCTGCTGGGTCCTCGGATCTGGGCTGGAAGGAGGAAATCCTTCGTCTAGGTGGGCTTTGTCACCTTTGCACCCATCTGCTGGGTCCTCGGATCTGGGCTGGAAGAAGGAAATCCTACGTCTAGGTGGGCTTTGTCACCTTTGCACCCTTCTGCTGGGTCCTCGGATCTGGGCTGGAAGAAGGAAATCCTACGTCTAGGTGGGCTTTGCACCACTCTGTTGGGTCCCCAGATCTGGGCTGGAAGAAGGAAATCCTACGTCTAGGTGGGCTTTGTCACCTTTGCACCCTTCTGCTGGGTCCTCGGATCCGGGCTGGAAGGAGGAAATCCTACGTCTAGGTGGGCTTTGTCACCTTTGCACCCCTCTGCTGGGTCCTCTGATCCGGGCTGGAAGGAGGAAATCCTACGTCTAGGTGGGCTTTATCACCTTTGCACCCCTCTGCTGGGTCCTCGGATCTGGGCTGGAAGGAGGAAATCCTACGTCTAGGTGGGCTTTATCACCTTTGCACCCCTCTGCTGGGTCCTCGGATCTGGGCTGGAAGGAGGAAATCCTACCTCTAGGTGGGCTTTGTCACCTTTGCACCCCTCTGCTTGTTCCTCGGATCCCGGCTGGAAGGAGGAAATCCTACGTCTAGGTGGGCTTTGTCACCGTTGCACCCTTCTGCTGGGTCCTCGGATCCCGGCTGGAAGGAGGAAATCCTACGTCTAGGTGGGCTTTGTCACCTTTGCACCCTTCTGTTGGGTCCTCGGATCCGGGCTGGAAGGAGGAAATCCTACGTCTAGGTGGGCTTTGTCACCTTTGCACCCCTCTGCTGGGTCCTCGGATCTGGGCTTTAAGGAGGAAATCCTACGTCTAGGTGGGCTTTATCACCTTTGCACCCCTCTGCTGGGTCCTCGGATCTGGGCTGGAAGGAGGAAATCCTACCTCTAGGTGGGCTTTGTCACCTTTGCACCCCTCTGCTTGTTCCTCGGATCCCGGCTGGAAGGAGGAAATCCTACGTCTAGGTGGGCTTTGTCACCGTTGCACCCTTCTGCTGGGTCCTCGGATCCCGGCTGGAAGGAGGAAATCCTACGTCTAGGTGGGCTTTGTCACCTTTGCACCCTTCTGTTGGGTCCTCGGATCCGGGCTGGAAGGAGGAAATCTTACGTCTAGGTGGGCTTTGTCACCTTTGCACCCCTCTGCTGGGTCCTCGGATCTGGGCTAGAAGGAGGAAATCCTACATCTAGGTGGGCTTTGCACCACTCTGTTGGGTCCCCAGAACTGGGTTGGAAGAAGGAAATCCTACGTCTAGGTGGGCTTTGCACCACTCTGTTGGGTCCCCAGATCTGAGCTGGAAGGAGGAAATTCTACGTCTAGGTGGGCTTTGCACCACTCTGTTGGGTCCTCAGATCTGGGCTGGAAGGAGGAAATCCTACGTCTAGGTGGGCTTTGTCACCTTTGCACCCCTCTGCTGGGTCCTCAGATCTGTGAGCCTCCTATCCTCTTCACTGAGCCGTATCCTGCTGCTCCGCAGGACTGTTTTTGGTCTTCTTGGGTTAGTATTAACGAGATGCCAAGGGCACAGCAGATCATGGCGGAGGAATCTCCCCATAAAAGGGTGAATGGGGCTTGTTTCCACCTCCTATGGGAGTAACATTTGTACAGAGCCGGTTATCGGGGGAAATTTACTCGATTGTATTACCTGATTGACAGAATCGTGTTTGTGATGTTACGGATCTTCTCCGTTAGGAAAGGATATGTGAGACGGCACTCCGCCGTGGTGTCGGGGTATTCTGTATAGGCGGGGCAATGAGCGGTGACCGGGGAGGGGGTGGAGTCCGGTCAGGAGGAGTATTAGATACAAGTATTTAATGAGCTGTTATGTCTTGCCTGGCGCTACCTCCTTCTGTCCTCCCCTCGAAGGTGAGCCATAGAAAGGTGGCGCCACGTCCAGCCTTCTGTCTTCCCCTCGAAGGTGAGCCATAGAAAGGTGGCGCCACGTCCAGCCTTCTGTCTTCTCCTCGAAGGTGAGCCATAGAAAGGTGGCGCCACGTCCAGCCTTCTGTCTTCTCCTCGAAGGTGAGCCATAGAAAGGTGGCGCCACGTGCAGCCTCTGTCCTCCCCTCGAAGGTGAGCCATAGAAAGGTGGTGCCACGTCCAGCCTTCTGTCCTCCCCTCGAAGGTGAGCCATAGAAAGGTGGCGCCATGTCCAGCACCGGGTGGGACCTCAGCAGCGCCTCCAGCAGGCAGTGCAGAGAATAGAGGGGGATAGACACTGCACATGGGGATCTGGCGGGTTTTGGGATCTGGAGGGTTTTGTTTAGACTAGAATTCTAACCCGTGTAGGAGGACACCCCAGGAGTCGTCCCTTTCGCATGTCGGAGACTAACGCCTTGATTTTTGTATCTGTACTTTGTGCTGTTATTTTACTTCAATGAGTTTTATTGTATCTGAAAAAATAATAAATGTCACCGCCTACGTCTGATTGGTCCGTCTGCTTCCTGTATGTGTTGTCTGTGAGCACCAACCACCTAGGTCCGGGATACCTCCCACCGCAGGATCCCTTCCGCCCCCACTGAAGGGTAATACACGCCGTCTTCTCTCAGCTTTTGGGGACGTTCTTAAAGATTTCCGAATGTGTCTCGAGAATTTGCGGTATTAAAATCCTGTCTGACTACTACTCTGAGCCTGACACCCAATCCTGCCCGTCTGGCATTGAGCACCAGATATGAGTCTGATACCCAACTCTCTGTGTCTCAAATATGAATCTGACCCCTGTCTGACAACCCAACATTGCCCGACTACACAACCCCAACTCTGTGTCTGGAACTGACCCCCGGGTATGAATCTGACCCCTGTCCAACACCTCTGTCCAACAATGCAACCCCAACTCTGTGTCTGGATCTGACCTTCAGATGTGAATCTGACCCCTGTATGACAACCCAACATTGCGTGACTACGCAACCCCAACTCTGTGTCTGGAACTGACCCTCGGATATAAATCTGCCCCCTGTCCAATGCCTCTGTCTGACAACCCAACATTGCCCGACTACACAACCCCAACTCTGTGTCTGGAACTGACCACCGGGTATGAATCTGACCCCTGTCCAACACCTCTGTCCAACAATGCAACCCCAACTCTGTGTCTGGAACTGACCACCGGGTATGAATCTGACCCCTGTCCAACACCTCTGTCCAACAATGCAACCTCAACTCTGTGTCTGGATCTGACCTTCAGATGTGAATCTGACCCCTGTATGACAACCCAACATTGCGTGACTACGCAACCCCAACTCTGGAACTGACCCTCAAATATGAATCTGACCCCTGTCCGGTACCTCTGTGTCTGACAACCCAACATTGCCCGACTATGCAACCCCAACTCTGTCTGAAACTGACCCTCGGATATGAATTTGACCCCTGTCCAACACCTCTGTCTGACAACCCAACATTGCCGACTACACAACCTCAACTCTGTGTCTGGAACTGACCCTCGGATATAAATCTGACCCCTGTCCAATGCCTGTCTGACAACCCAACATTGCCCGACTACACAACCCCAACCCTGTGTCTGGAACTGACCCTCGGCTATGAATGTGACCCTTGTCCAATACCTCTGTCCGACAACCCAACATTGCGTGACTACGCAACCCCAACTCTGTCTGGAACTGACCCTCAAATATGAATCTGACCCTCGTCCAATACCTCTGTCTGACAACCCAACATTGCCCAACTACACAACCCCAACTCTGTGTCTGGAACTGACCCTTGGATATAAATCTGACCCCTGTCCAATACCTCTGTCTGACAACCCAACATTGCCCGACTACACAACCCCAACTCTGTGTCTGGAACTGACCCTCAGATATGAATCTAACCTGTCCAACAACGCAACCCCAACTCGGTGTCTGGAACAGACCCTCAGATGTGAATCTGACCCCTGTATGACAACCCAACATTGCGTGACTACGCAACCCCAACTCTGGAACTGACCCTCAAATATGAATCTGACCCCTGTCCAATACCTCTGTCTGACAACCCAATATTGCCCGACTACACAACCCCAACTCTGTGTCTGGAACTGACCCTCGGATATGAATCTAACCCGTCCAACAATGCAACCCCAACTCGGTGTCTGGAACAGACCCTCAGATGTGAATCTGACCCCTGTATGACAACCCAACATTGCGTGACTACGCAACCCCAACTCTGGAACTGACCCTCAAATATGAATCTGACCCCTGTCCGTTACCTCTGTGTCTGACAACCCAACATTGCCCGACTATGCAACCCCAACTCTGTGTCTGAAACTGACCCTCGGATATGAATTTGACCCCTGTCCAACACCTCTGTCTGACAACCCAACATTGCCGACTACACAACCCCAACTCTGTGTCTGGAACTGACCTTAAAAATATGAATCTGACCCCTGTCCGATACCTCTGTGTCAGGGTAGGCACATGGATGTGTGCAGGCTCAGGGCTCCTGCCGACTCCATTGATGGCCGGTCGGCAGGTGTACATGTGCGGCGCCACTTTGGCGCCAGGAGAGCTATTTAAACTACGATGGGACTCTGCCCTGCCAGTATCCTGCACATCTGCCTGAGCGTCGGCTGCCTGACTACCCTGCACCTCTGCCAGTGTGCCATCCTCCAGCTGCTCCTGCATTTCCTGACGCACATCAGTCCACATAATTCCCACCGGGCACTCGTGCACCTCTGTGCTCCGGCACTCCCTGTCGCTTTACCAGGGCCCCGAGCCAGAGCCGCAAGGGAGGCCCTCCTCTACATCTCAGGTTCCACCATCAGGTACGTGACAATACCAAACGGCCATGTCAGAACCTGAAAGAGGGGGCTCCCCGCTGGAAGAGATCTGCCAGCATATCGCTGCACTGACCCAGGCCGTCAGAAGTCTTCAGGAGTGTTATACGCAGCTCGAAAGTCGCCTCCAAGCTCTGCCAGCACCCACGAACCCGACTACTGCAGCCTCCGCCAGTTCTACCTCAGCTTCTACTTCCCAGGCTGCTGCTCCAGCCACCTCCACCATTTTGATGCTTCCTCCTGAACCTAGAGTGCCCACATCAGAGAGATTTTTCAGGGATTGGACCAAGTTTTGTGCATTCCGCAACGTATGTCAGCTATTTGTTACGTTGCAACCCCGTACCTTCTTATTAGATGCCACCAAAGTGGGATTCGTCATCTTTGCTACAAGGAGAACCCCAGACCTGGGCTCATCACCTCCTGGAGAAAGAAGATGCCCGATTGTCCACTCTTAAAAGTTTTTTTTTTTTTTTATACCATGTCACAATTATATGATGACCCTCAACAGTCAGCCTCGGCCGAGGCGGCCCTTCACACACTTCAGCAAGGCCGCAGGGCATTTGAGGATTATGTGACCGAATTTAGACGCTGGAGCGCTGTCAGACTGGAATGACGCAGTCCTGCGTTATCAAATTCGCATGGGACTCTCGGAACCCCTAAAGGGTAAATTGGCCAGAGTGGGAGTACCAAGTTCTTTAGAAGGGCTAATTGATCTGTCAATCCAGATTGACCGGAGACTCGGAGAGCGACGCTTGGAAAGATCCTCTGGCCAGATCCGTCCTGTATGGATGCTACCTAGGGTGCCATCTTCTGCCAGTCCAGCACCTTCAGTGACACCTGCAGCTACACCAGAGAAGGGCTGATTGACCGGAGACTCGGAGAGCGACACTTGGAAAGATCCTCTGGCCAGATCCGTCCTGTATGGATGCTACCTAGGGTGCCATCTTCTGCCAATCCAGCACCTTCAGTGACACCTGCAGCTACACCAGAGAAGGGCTGATTGACCGGAGACTCGGAGAGCGATGCTTGGAAAGATCCTCTGGCCAGACCCGTCCTGTATGGATGCTACCTAGGGTGCCATCTTCTGCCAGTCCAGCACTTTCAGTGACACCTGCAGCTACACCAGAACCAGACGAACCTGAACCCATGCAATGGAACCAGCATCAAATCCGGGACCATAACTCGGGAAACAAGTTTATTACCTGTATCCACCTCAAATCCTGCCCACAAGGAACAGTTACGCTTGGATGTCATCTCATCACCACTATAGACTGTCATCCTGGGACTGCCATGGCTTCAGGCACATAATCCCCATCCCTGCTAACCGCCAAAGCTAATGGCCATTATTCTGTCCTGCTCCTCGACCTCTCCGCGGCCTTCAACACTGTCAACCACCCCCTCCTCCTTTCTAAACTGCATCAGGGACGCTACTCTCTCCTGGCTCTCCTCCTACCTATCCCAACGCTCCAGCGTCGCCTATAATGCTGCCACCTCCCCCTCCCTCCCCCTCTCTGTTGGAGTACCCCAAAGCTCTGTCCTCGGACCCCTTCTCTTCTCCATCTACACCTCCTCCCTTGGCAAACTCATACACTCTCACGGCTTCAACTACCACCTCTATGCCGACGACACACAAATCTATCTCTCCGCCCCCCACCTCACCCCCTCACTCTCCGCCCGCATCGCCCACCTCCTGAACGACATATCAGACTGGATGTCGCTCCATTTCCTCAAGTTAAACCTGTCCAAAACCGAGCTCCTGGTCTTCCCCCCAGCCTGCGCCCCCCCCATCCTCTCCATCACATCCAACAACACCACCATCAGTCCCACCCCACATGCCAAAGTCCTGGGTGTCACCCTGGACTCAAACCTTTCCTTTCTACCCCACGTCCAATTACTATCAAAGTCATGCAGGCTCCACCTCCGCAACATTTCCAAGATACGTACCTTCCTCACCCCAGAAACTACTAAACAACTCGTACCCTCCCTCATCATCTCACGACTCGACTACTGCAACTCCCTTCTCACTGGCCTACCCAAACACATGCTATCCCCGCTCCAGTCTATCCTGAACTCAGCGGCCAGACTCATCCACCTCACCAACCGCTCTGCATCCGCCACCCCCCTCTGTCATTCCCTCCACTGGCCTCCATTCAGTGTCCACCCCCCTCTGTCATTCCCTCCACTGGCCTCCATTCAGTGTCCTCCACCTCCCTCTGTCATTCCCTCAACTGGCCTCCACTCAGTGTCCTCCACCCCCCTCTGTCATTCCCTTCAGTGTCCTCCACCCCCCTCTGTCATTCCCTTCAGTGTCCTCCACCCCTCTCTGTCATTCCCTCCACTGGCCTCCACTCAGTGTCCTCCACCCCCCTCTGCCAATCCCTTCACTGGCCTCCACTCAGTGTCCTCCACCCCCCTCTGCCAATCCCTCCACTGGCCTCCACTCAGTGTCCTCCACCCCCCTCTGCCAATCCCTTCACTGGCCTCCACTCAGTGTCCTCCACCCCCCTCTGCCAATCCCTCCACTGGCCTCCACTCAGTGTCCTCCACCCCCCTCTGCCAATCCCTCCACTGGCCTCCACTCAGTGTCCTCCACCCCCCTCTGCCAATCCCTCCACTGGCCTCCACTCAGTGTCCTCCACCCCCCTCTGCCAATCCCTTCACTGGCCTCCACTCAGTGTCCTCCACCCCCCTCTGCCAATCCCTCCACTGGCCTCCACTCAGTGTCCTCCACCCCCCTCTGCCAATCCCTCCACTGGCCTCCACTCAGTGTCCTCCACCCCCCTCTGCCAATCCCTCCACTGGCCTCCACTCAGTGTCTTCCACCCCCCTCTGTCAATCCCTCCACTGGCCTCCACTCAGTGTCCTCCACCCCCCTCTGTCATTCCCTCCACTGGCCTCCACTCAGTGAACTCCACCCCCCTCTGCCAATCCCTCCACTGGCTCCCGATTGCCCAACGCATCAAATTCAAACTACTAACACTGACATACAAAGCCATTCACAACGCCTCCCCAAACTACCTAACCGACCTGATACCCAAATACCACCCAACCCGTACCCTTCGCTCCTCACAGGACCTCCTCTCTAGCTCCCTGGTCTCCTCCTCCCACTCCCGATTGCAGGACTTCTCCAGGACTTCCCCCATCCTCTGGAACTCCCTACCCCAATCCATCAGACTGTCACCTACCCTCCTCACCTTCAGGCGCACCCTGAAAACCCATCTCTTCAGGGAAGCCTACCCCACCCTCACCTAACAGCCGATCTCCTCCACTCCTCCCACCACCCCATCCCCCACAGCCATTTCCTCCTGTACCTCTACCCCCTCCCTTCTAGATTGTAAGCTCCCAGGATCAGCCCCTCCCTCTTAGATTGTAAGCTCCCAGGATCAGGGCCCTCCCTCCTAGATTGTAAGCTCCAAGGATCAGCCCCTCCCTCTTAGATTGTAAACTCCAAGGATCAGCCCCTCCCTCTTAGATTGTAAGCTCCAAGGATCAGCCCCTCCCTCTTAGATTGTAAGCTCCCAGGATCAGCCCCTCCCTCTTAGATTGTAAGCTCCCAGGATCAGCCCCTCCCTCTTAGATTGTAAGCTCCCGGGATCAGCCCCTCCCTCTTAGATTGTAAGCTCCAAGGATCAGCCCCTCCCTCTTAGATTGTAAGCTCCCAGGATCAGCCCCTCCCTCTTAGATTGTAAGCTCCCAGGATCAGGGCCCTCCCTCCTAGACTGTAAACTCCAAGGATCAGCCCCTCCCTCTTAGATTGTAAGCTCCAAGGATCAGCCCCTCCCTCTTAGATTGTAAGCTCCAAGGATCAGCCCCTCCCTCTTAGATTGTAAGCTCCCGGGATCAGCCCCTCCCTCTTAGATTGTAAGCTCCCGGGATCAGCCCCTCTCTCTTAGATTGTAAGCTCCAAGGATCAGCCCCTCCCTCTTAGATTGTAAGCTCCCAGGATCAGCCCCTCCCTCTTAGATTGTAAGCTCCCGGGATCAGCCCCTCCCTCTTAGATTGTAAGCTCCCAGGATCAGCCCCTCCCTCTTAGATTGTAAGCTCCCGGGATCAGCCCCTCCCTCTTAGATTGTAAGCTCCCGGGATCAGCCCCTCCCTCTTAGATTGTAAGCTCCCAGGATCAGGCCCCTCCCTCTTAGATTGTAAGCTCCCAGGATCAGCCCCTCCCTCTTAGATTGTAAGCTCCCGGGATCAGCCCCTCCCTCTTAGATTGTAAGCTCCTAGGATCAGCCCCTCCCTCTTAGATTGTAAGCTCCCAGGATCAGCCCCTCCCTCTTAGATTGTAAGCTCCCAGGATCAGGGCCCTCTTACCCCTCGTGTATTGTATTGTTACTGTATTGTCTCATGTCCCCCCCCCCCCCTATAATGTACAGCGCTGAGCACACCTTCTATATAAATCCTGTATAATAATAATAATACCTAGTGCCAGGAGCATTGCCTGATGAGATTCAGCCCAGACGTCTACGTTACTGCGTATGGACTCTGATGATGAGTTCCAGCTGATGGTTCCGGAAGCATAACATGAATTTTCAGATGTCTTCAGCAAGAAGGGAGCTGACACCCTGCCACCTCACAGATCCTATGATTGTCCCATCGCATTATTACCTGGGGCAGAAATCCCTTTTGGTCGAATTTTTCCCGTCTGAACGGGAACTTGAGACCCTAAAAGAATACCAGGATGACCGTCTCAGTAAAGGGTTTATCCGGCCATTCACCTTCCCTGCGGGAGCGGACATTTATTTGTAGAGAAGAAAGATCGCTGTCTTCGGCTCTGTGTGGACTACAGAGAATTAAAATCAAAGTGAAAAATCGATATCCCTTCTTCTGATCCCCGAGCTGTTTCAGAGACTTGGAACTGCTGCAGTATTTACTAAACTGGACTTGCGAGGGGCCTACAACCTGGTATGAATCGGGGAAGGGGATGAATGGAAGACGGCCTTCTGCACTCGGTTCGGCCATTTTTGAATACCTGGTGATGCCTTTTGGACTATGTAATGCAGCAGCAACATTCCAATACTTCGTCAATGAAAGTTTTAGAGACTTTCTGGACATTTTCGTCATCATCTATCTCAACGGCTTCTCTGGGACTACGTCGTGTTCACGTTGGGGCGCCTCCATCAGCACGGATTATATGCCAAACCAGAGAAATGTACAGTTGTGTTCAAAATAATATCCGTGTGATGAAAAAAGTGACTGAAGCTGCAAATCCTTCTAATCCTTTTCTTTCCATCCACACAAATGCATTGGGAACACGACACATTCTATTCCAAATCACAACATGAAGAAAAATACATCAAATTTGTGTTGTTCCTCTAAAAAAATGGAAGAAAAGTGAATATTAGACGGTTCAAAAAAATGGCCGTGTTTGTATTCTTCTTTACAAACTCCAACATTCACTATATAAACTGAGAAATGTTTGAAGATTTTGCTTTCCTTTGAATGACTTCATGAATATTTGGTTGTAGTCGCACTGTTTCTGAGAACTGCTGTACATCTGTGTTGCATGGAGTCCCCCAACTTCTGGCCCCTGTGATCAGGTATTCCAGCCCAGGATGATTGGACCACATTCCACAGTTCTTCTCGATTTCTTGGTTTGGCCTCAGAAACGGCATTTTTGATGTCACCCCACAAGTTTTCTATTGGATGAAGATCCGGGGATTGGGCTGGCCACTCCATAACGTCCATCTTGTTGGTCTGGAACCAAAGTGTTGCACGTTTACTGGTGTGTTTGGGGTCGTTGTCTTGTTGGAACCCCCATTTCAAGGGCATTTCCTCTTCAGCATAAGGCAGCATGACCTCTTCAAGTATTCTGATGGATTCAAACTGATCCATGATCCCTGGTATGTGATAAATAGGCCCAACACCGTAGTATGAGAAACATCCCCATATCATGATGCTTGCACCACCATGCTTCACGGTCTTCACAGTGTACTGTGGCTTGAATTCAGTGTTTGGGGGTTGTCTGACAAACTGTCTCCGCCCACTAGACCCAAAAAGAACAATCTTACTTTCATCAGCCCACAAAATGTTGCCCCATTTCTCTTTAGGCCGGACAATGTGCTCTTTGGCAGATTGTAACCTCTTCAGCACACGTCTTTTTCCCAACAGTGGGACTTTGCGGGGACTTCTTGCAGATAGCTTGGCTTCACATCGGCGTCTTCTAATTGTAACAGTCCTCACAGGGAACGTCACACCTTCTTTCATCTTCCTGGAGCTGATTGTTGGCTGAGTCCTCACAGGGAACGTCACACCTTCTTTCATCTTCCTGGAGCTGATTGTTGACTGAGTCCTCACAGGGAACGTCACACCTTCTTTCATCTTCCTGGAGCTGATTGTTGGCTGAGTCCGCCCGATTTTGGCTATTCTTCTATCCATTCCAATGGTAGTTTTTCGCTTTCTTCCACGTCTTTCAGGTTTTGGTTGCCATTTTAAAGCATTTGCCATCATTTTAGCTGAGCAGCCGATCATTTTCTGCACTTCTTTATATGTTTTCCCCTCCAATCAACTTTTTAATCAAGGTACGCTGTTCTTCTGAACAATGTCTGGAACCACCCATTTTCCTCAGAATTTCAGAGAGAAATGCACTGTAACCAGCATGTCCAACATTTGCTGCCTTCCTTCCTTAAATAAGGGCAATAATTGCCACCTGTTTATCAAAGAATGAATGACCTCACTAATAGAACTCCACACGGTTATTATTGTGAACACGCCCCTTTCAATGAGTGATTCAATGACACAGAATCAGCAGCATGCATGTCATGACTGTCGGGTCTGTTGGATTTCTATGACTCTACTACACCTGCTAGGAAATTATCTGCCATGTAGAAATATCATTTCCACCAAAAACAGTGATTGATCCGGTTAGTGATGTCTGACGGCTAGTATTTTCAACACAACTGTAAGTTCGAGCAACACAGTATCCAGTTCTTGGGATTGATCATCTCTACAGAGGGAATTAAAATGGATCCCCAGAAAGTGTCCGCCATCTTGGACTGGTCGGCTCCATCAGATAAGAAAGGAATTCAACGCTTCATCGGCTTTGCAAATTTTTACCGAAAATTCAAAGGATTTTCCGCTATCATCGCCCCAATTGAACCAAGCAAGGTACACGTTTCAGCTGGTCCTCAGAGGCGCGGGCTGTCTTTTGAAAAATCGAAGGGCCTGTTTACTTCTTCACCCATTTTAAGTCATCCTGACCCGGCACTACCGTACATCTTGGAGGAAGATGCCTCTGAAAATGCACTTGGGGGGGTTCTGTCTCAACACCAGGAGTTAAAGACCTTACTATATCCCATCGCATTCTTCTCACAAAAACTTACACCGGCCAAGAAGAATTAAGACGTTGGTGACCACGAGCTACTGGCAATAAAGTCGGCCTTCGAGGAATGGCGGTATCTTCTGGAAGGATCAGCTCATCCTAGTCTGATTTACACGGATCACAAAAACCTGGAATACCTGAAGACAGCCAGGAGACTGAGACCTCCTCAAGCCAGGTGGGTACTATTTTTCTCTGGATTTGTGTTCCATATCACTTACAGATCTGAGGCCAAGAACATTAAACCCGATGCGTTGTCCTGCATGTTCTGTGACCCAAAAACTGTCACCTTCCTCAGATACCATCCTGTCAGCTGGAAACATTTTCCTGTTACAGGCAGACATCATTACCCTGATTAGAGGGGCATCTGTAGGAGCCTCCTCACCTCCGGGAGTTCCCCTGTTGGCCAAGGAAGGATTGCTATGGTGGAAGGATAACATTTTTGTGCCTGAAGAGCTCCGTCTGGCGGTACTAGAATTGTGCCATGACCACCCACTAGCAGGACATTTCGGAATCCACAAAACCACTGATTTAGTTTGTTTTGGTGGCCTGATCTAGCCAAGGATTGTAAATCATATGTTCCTGTAGCAAGAGCAGCAGAAACAAGGTGTGGGGTGTGCTCAGGCCCCTTCCAATCCCTGACAGACCATGAATGATGATTGCCATGGACTTTCTCATGGAACTTCCATCCTCTGAAGGATATGCTACTATCTTGTGGTAGTTGACCGCTTCTCCAAAATGGCCCATTTTCTGCCCATGAAAGGTACACCTTCTGCATCAGAAACAGCAAAGATCTTCGTTAGGGAGATAGTTCATCTACTTGGTACCCCTACCAACATTGTATCTGACCAGGGGGGTCCAGTTCACATCCCGGTTCTGGAAGGAGCTCTGAGACCCTAAAAATGGAACTTTTATTTTCATCTGCATACCACCCGCCAACCAATGGGCAGACTGAGGGAACAAATCAAACCCTGGAGCAATATATCCGCTGCTTTCTCTCAGGATGATTGGGTATCCTTATTACCCTTGGCCGAGGTTGCCTACAATAACGACATCCACTCAGCAACCAAGCAATCCCCGTTTTTCTCTAATTACGGCTTTCATCCAGCATTTCTCTCCAATGAGCTGCCTGAATCTGCAATTCCAGCTGTCCAAGACACCCTGAATTTCTTCCAGCAGGACAATGGGATCCTACAGGAAACTCCAAGGCACTGGAGGACAACAAGAGTCTGTCAGGGAATGAAGGGGGGAATTAATTCTGGAACCCGGAGAACGGGCCTGGCTGTCCACAACTAATTTAAGATTGGCGTGCCCGATGAAGAAGCTAGGACCTAGACTCATAGGCCCCTGTCCAGTCAAGAGGAGGATTAATAATGTCTCTTATGAACTTGTACTGCCTGATTCTTTGAAGGTTCACCCTAAATTTCATGTCTCTGCTAAAACCCATAGTCCCCGATCCTCTTCCAGGTCGCAATACAGGTCCCCCGGAGCCAGTAATTGTTGATGGGGAGGAGATATGAGGTGGAGACCATCTTGGACTGTGGGAAAAGAAGGAACCAGATACAGTACTTGATTAAGTGGAAGGGTTATGGGGGCAGAACAGAACTCTTGGGAGCCAGAGACTAATGTTCATGCCAAAGAATTCATTCTGGCGTTTTTTCTGCAGGCATCCTAAAAAACGTGCCCAGTTGGGCATCCGGAAGCTGCCCATAAGGACGGGGCAATGTCAGGGTAGGCGCGTAATATGCGCAGACGTGGGGCTCCTGCTGGCACCATTCAGGGCCGGTTGGCGGGTATGCATGCGCTGTGACACTTTGGCGCCAGAGGGACTATTTAAACTGAGATGGGACTCGACCTCAATGCCATTTGGTCTCTATCATGTGCTCCTGCTGTGTTGCCTTCCTGATCTGACCTCTCAATTGATCTCTCTAGAACGCCGCCGCCTACCGACTATTCTTCTACCTGCCCCGGCCTCTGCCTGCCCACCGACTATTCTTCTACCTGCCCCGGCCTCTGCCTGCCCACCGACTATTCTTCTACCTGCCCCGACCTCTGCCTGCCCACCGACTATTCTTCTACCTGCCCCGGCCTCTGCCTGCCCACCGACTATTCTTCTACCTGCCCCGGCCTCTGCCTGCCCACCGACTATTCTTCTACCTGCCCTGACCTCTGCCTGCCCACCGACTATTCTTCTACCTGCCCCGACCTCTGCCTGCCCACCGACTATTCTTCTACCTGCCCCGGCCTCTGCCTGCCCACCGACTATTCTTCTACCTGCCCCGGCCTCTGCCTGCCCACCGACTATTCTTCTACCTGCCCCGGCCTCTGCCTGCCCACCGACTATTCTTCTACCTGCCCTGACCTCTGCCTGCCCACCGACTATTCTTCTACCTGCCCCGACCTCTGCCTGCCCACCGACTATTCTTCTACCTGCCCCGGCCTCTGCCTGCCCACCGACTATTCTTCTACCTGCCCCGGCCTCTGCCTGCCCACCGACTATTCTTCTACCTGCCCCGGCCTCTGCCTGCCCACCGACTATTCTTCTACCTGCCCCGGCCTCTGCCTGCCCACCGTCTATTCTTTTGCCTGCCTGGACCTCTGCTTGCCCACCGACTATTCTTCTGCCTGCCCCGACCTCTGCCTGCCCACCGACTTTTCTGCCTGCTTTGACCTCTGCCTGCCGATTCTGTGACCTTGCCCGCTTGTTGCTGAACCGGAGCGCATGACCTTGCCTACGCTGATCCTGCTTCCTAACGGCTACCCTGTCAGTATCCTGCATACCTGCCTGAGCACCGGCTGCCTGACTACCCTGCACCTCTGTCAGTGTGCCATCCTCCAGCCGCTCCTGCATTTCCTGACGCACATCAGTCCACGGAATTCCCACCAGACACTCTCGTGCACCTCTGCTCCGGCGCTCCCTGTCACTTTTCAGGGCCCCTGAGCCAGAGCCACAACAGAGGCCTTCCTCTACATCTCAGGTTCCACCATCAGGTACGTGACACTCTGACAACCCAACATTGACTACACAACCCAACTCTGTGTCTGGAATGACCCTCGGATATGAATCTGACCCCTGTCCAATACCTCTGTCTGACAACCCAACACGACCCTAACTCTGTCTGACAACCCAACATTGACTACACAACCCAACATTGACTACACAACCCAACTCTGTCTGGAATGACCCTCGGATATGAATCTGACCTCTGTCCAATACCTCTGTCTGACAACCCAACACGACCCTAACTCTGTCTGACAACCCAACATTGACTACACAACCCAACATTGACTACACAACCCAACTCTGTCTGGAATGACCCTCGGATATGAATCTGACCTCTGTCCAATACCTCTGTGTCTGACAACCCAACATTGCCTGACTACACCCCAACTCTGTGTCTGGAACTGACCCTCGGCTATGAATGTGACCCGTCCAATACCTCTGTGTCTGACAACCCAACATTGCCCGACTACACCCCCAACTGTGTCTGGAATTGACCCTAATATTAACGTGATCCTGTCCAATACCTGTGCCTGACAACCCAGCCCTAACCCTTCATGACACCCAACTTTGTGTCTGGAAACAACTCCAAATATGAGTCTGACACCTGGTCTTGTTCGTGTCTGATTCTAAGCTGTGTGCATGACACCAAACTCTTTGGCACCAACCACCTTATTTGTCTGACACCCTACTCTGTGTCTGGAACTGACCCTTTAATGAGTTTGACACTTTTCCACTACCTGTGCCTGAAACCCGGTCTCATCTCTGACAACCCAACCCCATCTATGCATCTGGAATAGGCCAACTCTGAGACCAACACCCAACTCTGCGTCTTGATCTGACCCCTGTCCAGTACCTCTGTGTCTGACAACCCAACACGACCCTAACTCTGTACGCCACCAACTTGACACCAATCCCATCTTTGACAACCCAACCCGGTATGACCTCCAACTCTGCATCTGGAATGGACCCTCAGATTTGTGTCTAACACCCATCTCTTACCCTGAGCCTGACACCCACCTGTGTGTCTGAAATTGACCACAAATATGAGTCAGACCCTCGTCTCCAACCCTGTGCTTGACACCGAGCTTCATCCCGGTCTGATATCAAATGTTGTGTATGACACCCATCTCTTTGACCCCGAGTGCCTTTATATGAGTCTGACACCCAACTCTGTGTCTGGAAGTGACCCTTATATATATGAATCTGACCCCTGTCCAATACCTGTGTCTGACAACCCAACATTGAAAACACAAAACCCAACTCTCTGGAACCGACCTCTAAATATGAGTCTTGACACCCATCTTTGACAACCCAATCCCAACCCTGCATGACATCCAACTCTATGTCTGGAATAGTCCCCCAGATATGTGTCTAACACCCATCTCTTGCCCTGACACCCAATTGTGTGTCTGAAACCTGAATATGACTCAGGCACTCATCCCCAACCCTGTGCCTGACACCCGGCCTCGTTCTTGTCCGATACCAAACTGTATATGGCACTTAACTCTTTAGCCCCAAATGCCTTATCTGAGTCTGACACCCAACTCTGTGTTTTGGAAGTGACCCCTAAATATGAGTATGACACCCAACCCTGCATGCCACCCTACTACACGTCTGGAATAGACCCCAAAATAGTCTGACACCCATCTCTTGCCCTAAACACACACCCAAATCTTGTCTTTGCAACCGACCCCAAATATGAGTTTGCTATTCACTATTACCCCTGTGCCTGACACCTGTCTCTGATACCCAACTTTGTCTGGATTTGACCCCAGATACGAGTCTGACTCCTCTGCCTGACACCCAGCCCCATCTTTTACAACCCTGCATAACACCCAACTGTGTCTGGAATAGACCCCCAAATATGGGTCCAACGCCCATCGCTTGTTCTAAGATGGACACCCAACTCTGTGTCTGGAATAGACCCCCCAAATATGGGTCCAACACCCATCGCTTGTTCTAAGACAGACACCCAACTCTATGTCTGGAAGAGACCCCCAAATATGGGTCAAACACCCATCACTTGTTCTAAGATGGACACCCAACTCTATGTCTGGAATAGGACCCCCAAATATGGGTCCAACACCCATCGCTTGTTCTTAGATGTACACCCAACTCTGGGTCTGGAATAAACCCCCAAATATGGGTCCAACACCCATCACGTGTTCTAAGATGGACACCCAACTCTGGAATAAACCCCCAAATATGGGTCCAACACCCATCACTTGTTCTAAAATGGACACCCAATTCTGTGTCTGGAAGAGACCCCCAAATATGGGTCAAACACCCATCACTTGTTCTAAGATGGACACCCAACTCTATGTCTGGAATAGACCCCCAAATATGGGTCCAACACCCATCACTTGTTCTAAAACGGACACCCAACTCTAGAATAAACCCCCAAATATGGGTCCAACACCCATCACTTGTTCTAAGATGGACACCCAACTCTGTGTCTGGAATAGACCCCCAAATATGGGTCCAACACCCATCACGTGTTCTAAGATGGACACCCAACTCTGTGTCTGGAATAGACCCCCAAATATGGGTCCAACACCCATCGCTTGTTCTAAGATGGACACCCAACTCTGGAATAGACCCCCAAATATGAGTCTAACGCCCATCGCTTGTTCTAAGATGGACATCCAACTCTGTCTGGAATAGACCCCCAAATATGAGTCTAACACCCATCACGTGTTCTAAGATGGACATCCAACTCTGGAATAGACCCCCAAATATGGGTCCAACACCCATCACTTGTTCCAAGATGGACACCCAACTCTGTGTCTGGAATAGACCCCCAAATGTGGGCCCAACACCCATCACTTGTTCCAAGATGGACACCCAACTCTGTGTCTGGAATAGACCCCCAAATATGGGTCTGACAACCCAACTTCCACACCCAACTCTGTATCTGAAGCCTGGATTTGTGGTTTAGCTGTACATCCTTTTCTTGGAATACATTGGAGGCCACAGGAGCATCTTCATCGGGCATTACAACTGGGTTATACTGCCCCCTTCAGGTGATTGGACACTGGCCGGTAGAAGACAGGAAGTTCCCTCCCAGGCATAACCTCTCTGATTTTGTAGCAAGTCCCTGAGACGTTGGTCTGCTGCCATGTAAATCGGGACCCTTGCTGGAATTAGTGGTCCCAGTCAGCCAGGAGGACACTGTGCCAGGGAGCGCTACTTTGCTGGAGACCGCCCACTTCAGATCTGCCATTGCCCCTCCACACCCTAAGGAAAGGTGTGGGTTTGTGTGGCCCTGTAATACTTGCTGGGACTTGTAGTACCTTCAGAAAACGCCTTGTCTAACGGGGAACGGTTGTGCCGGTGAGGGAACTTCCTGTCCTTGGCAGCGCCCAATCACCTGGCGGTGGCACCACAACCTTATTGTAATGGCTGAAGAAGCTCTGCCGTCCTGTGATGTCCAATTAATGAATCTGACCCAATCCTGCGCCCGGTACCCCAGAACACCTGACCCGGTCTCTGCAACTGACACCCCCAAGCAAGCATCTGACACCCATCTTCAACCCTGACACCCAAAAGCTCTGAACCCCAAAAACCGCCTGACAACAGAGAAGAGGCGTTCCATAGATGTAGCCTTACCTTCTGTGGACACCCCTGTCTATGGACATTCCCCTCCCCCGATGGGTCCAGCTTTCCTTTACTGTTGTGTGGTGAAGGAGTCTATGTGGAAGAAAATGGCGGCCTCATAGTGGGGGGATCTCAGCCCGATACACGGTTGCACTGGATTGGTACATCATGGGAGAAAGTTGGTGCGTTCAGGTGTACGGTGATCTCCGGGGCCACTGGTAAGGCAGTGCAGCCAGCCCTCCTGTATGGGGCCCCATCTGTGCAAAATGCGGGTCTGGGCCCCTGCCAAGGACCACCTTGTGACTTGTGGATCCCCCCGCAGTGCAGCCAGCCCTCCTGTACGGGGCCCCATCTGTGCAAAATGGGGGTCTGGGCCCCTGCCAAGGACCACCTTGTGACTTGTGGATCCCCCCGCAGTGCAGCCAGCCCTCCAGTACGGGGCCCCATCTGTGCAAAATGCGGGTCTGGGCCCCTGCCAAGGAGGAGGGTCGGCTGTACCACCTTGTAACTCGTGGAACCCCCTGCAGTGCGGACAGCTTTCTCCTTCTTGCTGCCCAGCAGGAGTGATTCTAGGATCTGCTCCCCCCCAGCTGTCCAGTTCCCCGTGTGCCCCCCCAGTTCTGCCGGCCTCCCTCCCTCCTGCCAGCCGCTACGGGGGGGGCACACAGGGGTATTGGTTTTAGGCTGGAGAGTGAGAGGGGGCGGTAATTGTGTAAGATTTCCCAGCCCTTCCTTCTCTGAATGAACTCCATGTGTGATCCATGCCAATCACTCCTGTGTCCATTCATCATTGAGGCGTTGACTGATCCGGTTCATGAAGGAGGCGGCGGCCTCTGAGCATTTCCCACCCAGCGGAGGGAACGATGAACCTCGGTCCCTTTCCCTGTCTCACAAGGAGGACATCAGGGGTCTGTGGAGACCCCTCATATCCCACCAAAGACCCCCAACAGGGCACTTAAAAAAAAAAAATGACAAGACAATGAAGGGCTTGTTCACACGTGTTTTTCTGAGGATGAGTCAGCGTTTGGTTCGCTCTTCAGAGGGAGTGTGATGGGTAGTATGGAGGCATATTGCCACCTCAGCGCCTGCTGGAACCACACCAATGTGTAGCATTGTGGGCGTGGCCTTTTGGGAAAAAATATTTTATTGGGGGGGGGGGGGAGGGTTCGCTGGTTCCACCTTACTAGGTAGCGGAGACCCTCCTATGAAGAGCGATCACTAACGCTGTTCCCAGCCATGGGATTGGTCTGTTCAGCCGGTCCGGTATTCCTGGCACCTTTATTACAGCAAGTAGCAAAGCTTGGTCACAGACCCGCCCCCAGGCTGCTGATTGGGCAACCGAGCCACCCATGAGGTCATCACCCTATCGGTACTCCTCCTTCCAGCAAGTTTCCAGTGTTGGCTGACAGCTCTGTGCACTGAGAAAGCAGAGAACACCCCACTCCTCCCACTGCGAGGGGTTCAGGGAATTCAAATGGAAAAAAAAAAAATATCATTCAGGAACAAACAACCAAAATGAAGTGTTTTCAGCTCCAGATTCA
>NW_028320881.1:0-44575 GCF_062004578.1 Staurois parvus | reverse complement strand
GAAAGGAAAGGAAGGAATGGAAGGAAGGAAGGAAGGAGGGAAGGCAGTGAAAGCAGGAAGGGAAGAAGGAAGGAAGGGACAGGAAAGAAAGGGTAGGGAAGAGAAGGGAAGGGGAGGGTCAGAGGGAAGGAAGGAAGGAAGGAAAGAAAGGAGTGGAGGAAAGGAAGTAAGGAATGAGGGAGGGAAAAAAAGGATAGAAGGGTAAAGATGGAAAGGAAGGTAGGGATGAAGAAACAATAGAAGGAAATGGTGATGGAGAGGAGGAGAGAAGGAAAGAAGAGAGGAAAGATTGTAGGGTGAAGGAAAGGAAGAAAGAAAGATTGTAGGAAGTGAAGGAAAGGAAGTAAAGAAAGTCAGGAAGGAAAAAATTAAAGGAAGAGCAGGGAATGAAGGAAGGGAAAAGATGGTAAAAAAAGAAAAGATAAAAAGATAGGATAAGATAGGGTAGAATGAAGAAAGGGAAGGAAGGATCGAAAAAAAAAGGAAGGAAAAAAGGAGAGAAGGTAAGAAGGAAGGGGAGTGAAGGAGGAATATGAAAGAAGGAAAAGAAAAGCATGGAAGGTATGAAGAAGTGGAGGGGAGGGAAGGGAGGTATGAAAGATTGAAGGAGGGAATAAAATGAAAGGAAGGGAAGGAAGGAGAGATGGGAAGAAGGAAAGAAGGAAGGAAGGAAGGACAGAAGGAAGGAAGGTAGCAAAGAAGGAAGGAATTAAGGAAGGAAGGATTGGAAGTGATTGGAGGGGAGTTAAGGAAGAGAGGGAATGAACGAAGGGAAAGGAAAGAAAGGAAGGAAGATAACGAAAGAAAATAGTACGTAAGAAAATAGGAAAAGACGTAAATGAGGAATGGAGGGAGGGAAGACGGAAAAAAGCAGGGAAAGAGGAAAGGAAAGGAAGGAACGAATCAGGGAGGGAAATAGGATGGAAGGGAATGATGGGATGAATGACAAATAAAAGAAAATGGAGCTGGAGAGGGGGGGGGGGTGAAGGAAGGTAGAGATGGAAGTGAAGGAAAGGAAGAAAAGATGAAAAGAAGGGTAGGAAGGTTAGGATAGGAAAGAAGGAAAGAAAGAAAGAAGAAAATATATGAAAAAAAGAAATATAGGGAGGGAAGGAAATCAGGAAGGGAGGAGAGGAAGAGAAGGGAAGAGGAAGGAAGGATGGGAGGAAAAGAAGGAAAGAATGAGGGAGAGGGAAGAAGAAAGTCAGGGAAATTATGAAATGTAGATAAGGGAAGGGATGAAGGAAGAATGGAAGGAGGGGGTGAAGGAAGGAAAGGAGGGTAGATTGGGATTTAAGGGAAGGGTAGAAGGAGGGAAAAAGGGGAGATAAGGTAAGGATGGAAATAATGAAAAGAAGGTAAGGGAGGAACTAGAAGGGAAGGAAGGGGAGATAGAGATGGAAGGAAGGAAGGAATTTGTACTTTTGCACGGGCAAATTAAAAGCAGCATCTTGGGTAGAGTGGCTGATAAAAACAAGTTTAGGCGATTTTCTGGAAGACGGGCAAGGATCTCCTGCAGCTGCTTAGCATATGTTTGTCTGCTTCATCAAAAACGACATACTCCACACTGTGGAACTTCAGATTCCTGTTGTGCATCAATGTTTATATCAGAATTTTAGTGTAGTGATCTTTAGTGTAGTGATCTTCGGTCTTGTCCCCACCCAAAATAAGAGCAGTCTGCAAACCAGTGAATTTTCCAACCGAAAGCTTTAAGTAGATCAATTCAAATATTTTAACACCAGTGTTCGTTGCTCACTGGTTAAAAGGGAAAGAAAACCTGGAAAGAAGAAGAAGGAGAAAGGAAAGAAACCTGGATAACAAATTGCTTATGGGTATAGTGTTGCATGACTGCGTAATTTTCATTCAATACTTGGGCACGAAGAGGTATGAGGGAGGGAAGAAGGATGGAAAGGAAGGAAGGAAGGGATGAATGATGAATGAAGAAAAGAAGGGAAGAAAAGAAGGGAAGGGAGGAAGGGGTGAAGAAAGAAAAGACGGGTAGGAAGGATAGGGATGAATTGAGAAAAGGAAAGGGAAGGAGGAATGAAGGGAGAAGAGTGAAGGAAGAAAGGGAGGAAGTTATGAAGGAAGGAAAGAAATAAGGAAGCAAGGAAGGAATGGGGAGGGAGGAAGGGAAGGAAGAAAGGCAGGAAGAAAAAGGAAAGGAAAAGAAAGGAAAAGAAAGTGAAAAGAGGGAAGGAGGGAGGAAGGTAGAAAAGATATGAAGAAAATCAGGAAGGGGAGGGAGGAAGGGAAGGAAGGAAGGAAGGGAGGCAAAGGAGGGAAGGAAGGTCAGGATGGAAAGAATGAATGGGAAGAAAGGAAGGGGAGGGAGGGAGGGAAGAAAGAAAGGGAAAGAAAGATAGGATAGGAAAGAGGAGAATAGAGGAAAAAAAAGAAGAAAGGGAAGAAGAGAAGGGAAGAAGAAAGGAAGGAATGAAGGAAGGAAGAAAGGAAAAAAGGAAGGAGTGGATGGGAGTGGAGGGAAGGAAGGGAAAGAAGAGGGAAGGAAGGAGGGGAAGAAAAGAAAAGGGAAGTGGAAGGAGGGAAGGATGGGAGGAAGAAGAGGAGGAAAGGAAGGAAGAAAGGAGTGGGGCAGGAAGGAAGAAAGGAGTGGGGAAGGATGCAAGGAAAAGAAAGGAGAGGAAAGGAAAGGGAAAGAAAGGAAAGGGAAGAAGAAATGAAAGGAAAGAAAGAAAAATGAAAAGGAAATGAAAAGGAGGAAATATAAGGGAGGCACAAAGGAAGGAAAGAGTTGGAGATCATGAGGAAAGGAAGGAAGATAAGGAAGGCTAGGAAGAAAAGAATGGAAGGAAGGGAAGAAAGGAAAGAAGGGGAGAAATTGAAGCAAAGGGAAAGGAGGAGAAAGGGAACAAGGAATAAAGGGAGGAGGGAAGGAAGGGTGGGATTAAGGAGGAAGAAAGGGAAAGGAAAAAAAAATAAAAGGAAGGGAGGGGAATAAGGGATGGAAGAAAGTGAGAAAGGAAGGAAGAAAGGTTGGAAAGAAAGAAGGAACACAAGGAAAGCAGGAAAGAAAGAAGGAAGGAAAGAAGGAAGGAAAGAAAGGGTAGAGGATGGAAGGGACGAAAGGAAAGAAGGAGGTAGGGGAGGGAAGCAGGCAAGAAAGTAAAGGAAGGAAGGAAGGAAAGGAGGGTAGGAAGGAAAGGAAGGAAGGAATGAGGAAGGGAAGAAGGATGGAAGGGAAGGAAGGGATGAAGGAAATGGAGATGGGGAGGGGGGAAGCAAGGAAAGAAGGGAGGAAGGAGAGTAGGGATGGAAGTGAAGGAAAGAAAGAAAAGAAGGTAAGGAAGGACGGAATGAAAGGAAGGGGATAAAGGAATGGAAGAAAAGATAGGATAGGAAAGAGAGGAAGGGACAATGAGGATGGAAGAAAGTAAAGAAAGGAAGGAAGAAAACAAATGAGAGAAAGTGATAGAAGAACATAAATGAAGGAAGGGATGAAAAGAAGGAAGAAATAAGAGAGGAAGGAAGGCGGGGTCGGGAGGGTTGGATGGAAGAAGGGAAAGAGAGGGAAGGAAGAAGGGAGGAGAAAGTAGAGAAGCGAAGGGAAGAGAAAAAGAGGGAGGGATATGGGAGGAAGGAAGGGCAAGATAAGGATGGAAATAATTAAGAAAGAAAGGGAGGGAAGAAAGGAAGGAGAGGAAAATGAAGGAATTCAAGGGGATGGAGGAAGGAAGGGAGGGGAGAAAGAAGGAAGCATGAAAGAAGGAAGGATGAAAGGAAGAAATGTAAGGGAAAGTAGAAAGGAATGAAGGCAGGGAAGGAAAGGGAAGTTAATGAATGAAGAAAAGAAGTAAGGAAGGAAGGAGAGAATAAAGGAAGAGAGGGGAGTGAAGGAGGGAAGGGAAAGAAGAAAAAGAAAAACATGGAGGGAATGAAGGAGAGGACGGGAAAGAGGAAAGAGGGAGGAAGGAAGGGGGAGGGAGGGAAGAAGGAATGAAAGGATGGATGGAAGGAAGGAGGGAAGGGATGAGGGAGGGAGGAAAGGAAGAAAGGAGAGAAGGAATTAAAAGGATGGAAGGAAGGAAAAACGGATAGAATAGGACAGGGGAGAAGGGAGAAAAGGAAAGAAGGAAGTAAGGAAGGAGGGAGGAAGATTAAGAACGAGAGAAGGGAGGAAGGAAGGGAGGGATGGAAGGAAGGAATGGAAGGAGGAGATAGAAAAGGGAAGGAAAGGGAGGGCAGGAGGAAAGAAGGAGAGGAAGGGTTGAAGGGAAGAAATGAAGGAAGGAAGGGAACGGTAAGGAAGGAAAAGTCTTTACACAGCTAGTCTATTTCAAAATGAGCCATGTTATGTCAACATAGTCAATCTTTTCTTTATCTTTCCTTAAAACCCATTGCATTTTCATTCCATCGCTTTGTAAGAAATGCTGCTTCTGCTGTGATATTCTCTGCTTGAGATGTAGAAGCACAAGGTTTAGTAAGACCTTGTGCCAATTCTAGCAGCATCTTGAGAAGAGTGATTGAGAAAAACCAGGTTTGGCGATTCTCTGCAAGACGGGCAAGGATCTCCTGCAGCTGCTCAGCAAAAGTCTGTCTGTTTCATCCAAAACCACATACTCCAACTTCAGTTTCATGGCCGTACATCAGCATCAGGTGTAGGAATGATCAGGATTTTCATGTAGTGCAGCAATCTGATCTTCCACCTTGTCTGACGACTTCCATAGTCTATGTGTAGCAGCTGCTCGTGGGGGTTAAAAGTCTAGCTGAAAAAAGACAAAAGTCTTTGCACAGATAATAAAAAATCCTTCCTTGCTTCCTACCGGCAAGAACCCTCCTTCATTCTTTCCATCCTTTCCTTCCTTCCTCTCCTTTCTTCCTTTTCATTGCTTTCCGTTTCCTTCACTTTCCCTTCCTTCCCGCCCTACATTTCTTCCATCCTCCCTCCTTCCTGTCTTCTTTCTTTCAACCCTTCTATTCCGCTCTCCCTTACTCCTTCCTCCTGCCCTCCAACGCCTTCCTCACTTCGTTCCTCCCATCCTTCCTCCTATCCCTCTTCCCACTTCCTTCTTCTCTCACTTCTCCTCCTTCCATTCCGTCCCATCTCTCTTTCTTTCTTTTATTTCTCTTCCTCCTTCCTTACTTCCCTCCTTTCTACCTTCCTCCTTGTTTTCCCTGCCTTCCCTCCTCCTCTCCTTCAATCCTTCCATGCCTTTCATTTCCTCCTTTCCCGTCCCTCCTTCACTCCCCTCCATTCCTTCCTTCTTAACTTTTCTCCTTCCGTCTTTCCTCCCTCCCATTCCTCCCCTCCATTTCTTCAGTGCCTTTCTTTTCCTTCCTTCGGAATGAATTTCAGAAGGAATTTCTTTCCCTCCTTCCAATTCTTTTTTCCTTCCTACATTCTTTATGTCCCTTCCTTCCCTGCCTCCCTCTCTTCCTGTCCTTTCCCTTGCCTTCATTTCTTCCTTCCTCCTTTTTTCCTTTCTTCCTTATTTCCTCCCTCCATACTGCACTTCATTTTTTCCAGCCTTTCTATCCCTTCCTTTCCCTTCTCTTCCCTCCTTTCCACTCCTTCCTTTCTCATTCCCTCCGTTTACTTCCTTTCTTCCTTCTTTCCTTTCTTCCTTCCTTCCATCCTCCCTTCTTTCTTTCCCTTGCTCCTTTCCTTCTCTCTCTTTCCGTCCATGCCTTCCATCCTTCATTTTCTATATCCTTCCTTCCCTCCTACCTTTCTCCGTTCTCTGTCCTTCACTTACTTCCTTTCCTATATCCCAATCTTTCCATCCTTCCTTCACTTCCTATCCATCCCTTTCTTTCCTTCCTTCCCCACTCCTTTCTTCCTTCTTTTCTTCTTCGTTTGCCCATCCTTCCCTTCTCTTCCCTTCCCCTTTTTCCTCCTCCTTTCTCACTCCTCCCCTTCTTTCCTTTCTTTCTTCCCTCCATTTCCTCCCCTCCTCTCCTTCATTCATTCCCTTCCTTCCCTCCTAACTTCCTTTTTCCCTTCCTCCTTTCCTTCCTCTTCTTTTCTTTCCTTTCCTTCTTTCCCTTCCATTCTTTCCATCCTGACCTTCCCTCCCCTTCCTTTCCCTCTTCTTTTCTTCCTTTCCTTCCTTCACCCCATCTCCATTTCCTTCCATTCTTCCATAATTTCCCTTTCTCATTCCTTCATTTCCTCACATCCTTCCCTTCCTTGCTTGCTTTCCATCCCGCTTCCCTCCCCTCCTTTCCCTCCCTCCCTCCCTTCCTTCCTTGCTTCCATCTTTCCCTCCCTTCCTTCTTTCTTCCCTTCCTCCCTTCCTCTTTCCGTGCCACCTCATCAGTGCCCATCAGTTCTGCCTATCAATGCTGCCTATCAGTGCAAGCCTCATCAAACACACATTAGTGAAGGAGAAACATTATGTTTGCAAAATTTTATAATACAAATAAAAACTTTTTTTTGTTCAAAATGTTTGCTAATGTTTGTTTATAGTGCAATTATAAAAAATTGCTTATGGGTATAGTGTTGCATGACTGCGCAATTTTCATTCAATACTTGGGCACGAAGAGGTATGAGGGAGGGAAGAAGGATGGAAGGGAAGGAAGGGATGAATGACGAATGAAAGGAAATGGAAATGGGGAGGAAGGAGGGGAAAGGAAGAAAAGAAGGGAAGAAAAGAAGGGAAGGGAGGAAGGGGTGAAAGGGAAGAAAGAAAAGACGGGTAGGAAGGATAGGGAGGAATTGAGAAAAGGAAAGGGAAGGAGGAATGAAAGGAGAGGAGTGAAGGAAGGGAGGAAGTTATGAAGGAAGGAAAGAAATAAGGAAGCAAGGAAGGAATGGGGAGGGAGGATAGGAACAAAGGAAGAAAAGGGAGGGGAGGAAGGGAGGGGAGGAAGGGAAGGAAGGAAGAAAGGCAGGAAGAAAAAGGAAAGGAAAAGAAAGGAAAGGAAAGTGAAAAGAGGGAAGGAGGGAGGAAGGAAGAAAAGATATGAAGAAAATCAGGAAGGGAGGGGAGGAAGGGAAGGAAGGAAGGAAGGAAGGAAGGAAGGGAGGCAAAGGAGCAAAGAAAGGATAGAAAGAAACGAAGGAAAGAATGAGGGAGGGAAGAAGAAAAGAAGGGGAAGGATGGAAGGGAGAAAAGAGAAGGGATGAAGGAAGAAGGGAAGGAAATGGGGATGGGGAGGGGGGTGAAGGAAGGAAAGAAGGGAGGAAGGAGGGAAGGAAGGTCAGGATGGAAAGAATGAAAGGGAAGAAAGGAAGGGGAGGGAGGCAGGGAGGGAGGGAAGAAAGAAAGAAAGAAAGGGAAAGAAAGATAGGATAGGAAAGAGGAGAATAGAGGAAAAAAAAGAAGAAAGGAAGGAATGAAGGAAGAAAGGAAAAAAGGAAGGAGTGGACGGGAGTGGAGGGAAGGAAGGGAAAGAAGAGGGAAGGAAGGAGGGGAAGAAAAGAGAAGGGAAGTGGAGGGAGGGAAGGATGGGAGGAAGAAGAGGAAGAAAGGAAGGAAGAAAATAGTGGGGAAGGAAGGAAGGAAAAGAAAGGAGAGGAAAGGAAAGGGAAAGAAAGGAAAGGGAAGAAGAAATGAATGGAAAGAAAGAAAAATGAAAATGAAAGGAAAGGAGGGGAGAAATATAAGGGAGGCACAAAGGAAGGAAAGAGTTGGAGATCATGAGGAAAGGAAGGAAGATAAGGAAGGCTAGGAAGAAAAGAATGGAAGGAAGGGAAGAAAGGAAAGAAGGGGAGAAATTGAAGCAAAGGGAAAGGAGGAGAAAGGGAACAGGGAATAAAGGGAGGAGGGAAGGAAGGGTGGGATTAAGGAGGAAGAAAGGGAAAGGAAAAAAAGAATAAAAGGAAGGGAGGGGAATAAGGGATGGAAGAAAGTGAGAAAGGAAGGAAGAAAGGTTGGAAAGAAAGAAGGAACGCAAGGAAAGCAGGAAAGAAAGAAGGAAGGAAAGAAGGAAGGAAAGAAAGGGTAGAGGATGGAAGGGACGAAAGGAAAGAAGAAAGTAGGGGAGGGAAGCAGGCAAGAAAGGGAAGGAGGGAGGAAGGAAGAAAAGATATGAAGAAAATCAGGAAGGGAGGGGAGGAAGGGAAGGAAAGAATGAGGGAGGGAAGAAGAAAAGAAGGGGAAGGATGGAAGGGAGAAAAGAGAAGGGATGAAGGAAGAAGGGAAGGAAATGGGGATGGGGAGGGGGGTGAAGGAAGGAAAGAAGGGAGGAAGGAGGGAAGGAAGGTCAGGATGGAAAGAATGAAAGAGGGGAGGGAGGGAGGGAAGAAAGAAAGAAAGGGAAAGAAAGATAGGATAGGAAAGGGAAGAATAGAGGAAAAAAAAGAAGAAAAGGAAGGAGAGAAGGGAAGAAGAAAGGAAGGAATGAAGGAAGAAAGGAAAAAAGGAAGGAGTGGAGGGGAGTGGAGGGAAGGAAGGGAAAGAAGAGGGAAGGAAGGAGGGGAAGAAAAGAGAAGGGAAGTGGAGGGAGGGAGGGAAGGATGGGAGGAAGAAGAGGAAGAAAGGAAGGAGGAAAGGAGTGGGGAAGGAAGAAAAAGAAAGGAGAGGAAAGGAGAGGGAAAGAAAGGAAAGGGAAGAAGAAATGAAAGGAAAGAAAGAAAAATGGAAAGGAAAGGAGGGGAGAAATATAAGGGAGGCACAAAGGAAGGAAAGAGTTGGAGATCGTGAGGAAAGGAAGGAAGATAAGGAAGGCTAGGAAGAAAAGAATGGAAGGAAGGGAAGAGAAGAAAGGAAAGAAGGGGAGAAATTGAAGCAAAGGGAAAGGAGGAGAAAGGGAACAAGGAATAAAGGAAGGAGGGAAGGAAGGGTGGGATTAAGGAGGAAGAAAGGGAAAGAAAGAAAAATAAAAGGAAGGGAGGGGAATAAGGGATGGAAGAAAGTGAGAAAGGAAGGAAGAAAGGTTGGAAAGAAAGAAGGAACGCAAGGAAAGCAGGAAGGAAAGAAGGAAGGAAAGAAAGGGTAGGGGATGGAAGGGACGAAAGGAAAGAAGGAAGTAGGGGAGGGAAGCAGGCAAGAAAGTAAAGTAAGGAAGGAAGGAAAGGAGGATAGGAAGGAAAGGAAGGAATGAGGAAGGGAAGAAGGATGGAAGGGAAGGAAGGGATGAAGGAAATGGAGATGGGGAGGGGGGAAGCAAGGAAAGAAGGGAGGAAGGAGAGTGGGGATGGAAGTGAAGGAAAGAAAGAAAAGAAGGTAAGGAAGGACGGAATGAAAGGAAGAGGAGAAGAAAAGAAAAGATAGGACAGGAAAGAGAGGAAGGGAGAAAAGGAAAGAAGGAAGAAAGGGAAGGAAAGGAATAAGGAAACATGGAAGGGGAGGGAGGGAAATAAGAAAGGAGGAAATGGAGGGGAAAAAGGGGGAAGGAGGGAAAAAAAAGAAAGGAAAAAAGGATAGGAAGTGATGGAGGGAATTTGAATGGAAGGAAGTGAAGAAAAGAGAAAGGAGAAAGTGAAGAAAAGAGAAAGGAAATAAAGGAAAAAAGAAAGGAAAGAAAAGTAGGAGAGAGGGAAGGAGGATAGAAAAAGTAAGGAAGAAATTTAGGGAAGGAAGAGAAAAAGGAAAGGAAGATAGGGAGTGAGGAAGGCAGGATAGAAAATGAATGATGGAAGGGAAGGAATGCAAGAAAAGAAAAGGAAGGAAAGAGAAGGAGTGAAGAAATGAAGGAAAAAAAAAGAAAAGGACCAAGGGAGGGAGTTTCAGAAGGGAGGAAGAAAAAAAATGGAGGGAGTGAGGAAGGAAGGAAGGAAGGAAGGAAGGAAGGGAAAGGAGGAAAGGGAAAAGAATGGAAAGGGAGAGATAGGAAAAAGGGTTAGAATAAATGAAGGAAAGAAGGAAGTGCAATAAGGAGGGAGGAAATAAGGAAGGAGAGGAAAGAGAGAAGGGAAGAAAGGGACAATGAGGAAGGAAGAAAGTAAAGAAAGGAAGAAAACAAAAGAGAGAAAGAATGATAGAAGAACATAAATGAAGGAAGGGATGAAAAGAAGGAAGAAATAAGAGAGGAAGGAAGGAGGGGAAGGGAGGAATGGAAGGAAGAAGGGGAAGGAAGGAAGTAAACGGAGGGAATGAGAAAGGAAGGATGCTGGGAAGGATGAATCTTGATGAGGTGGTGTATATGTCTCTGCTAGTGTTTGATGACAGAGATTATGCTTATCAGACTCTGAAGGAGTATACCCGGGATCAACTACTAGAGTGCATAAGGATCGCTCATTGCCTAGTAGATCAGGGCACAGAGTTCTCTGAGGTGCAACCATGGATTCAGGTTTGTGCAGAGTTGGTTTCATCTGGTACCCCCGAAAGCAGGGATGAATTTTTGTGCCGATCAGGTAGAGTCCCTGGTATTGTTATTGGAGGATGATGTGGATTACTTTCTGGAGCGTTATTCTGCATGTTCACAACAGGTACTAAGAGACTGTATAAACGCAGTGCAGTCTTTGACCAGACAGGCTTTGTGTAAGCTGTTCAACCCATACTGCAGACATGGTCAGACTTGTTGCACCCAGACTCAGTCAGCTTGCAACGTCATTCCTCTGCTCAAGGCACTCTTCCTGCATCACCGACAGCACCCCCAGTGACGGCCCAGTATACTCTAACTACCACATATCAGTCCCCTGCTCCCACTCGCTGCACCTATCCTTTCTTTAACCCTGTAAAGAAGTCCTCTGTAGCAACTGCTCCCTCCTTTGTTCCATCCCCCAGCTCTTCTCTGCCTACAGCTGCTCTATCCACTTACAAACCTGCGCTTACTTCCTGTGCTCCAGTAACTAAAACCAGGAAAAAGCAAAAATTCTTTCCAACCAGTACCATCCTGCTAGTATCCAAACTGGTCAGCCTGCCGTCTGAGAACCCGCCTTCCATGGTTCAGCCTGGTGCCCCAGCACCCGTAATTCAGCCTGATACCAGATGATCCGGTGCCCGCTGTCTTGCCAGATGACTCGGTGCCCGCTGTCGAGCTTAAAGATCCGATGCCCGCTGTTTTGCCAGATGACTCGGTGCCCGCTGTCTTGCTTGACGACCCAATGCCCGCTGTCTTGCCAGATGAAACGGTGCCCGCTATTTTGCCAGTTGACTCGGCGCCCGCTGTCTTGCCAGATGACTCGGGGCCCGCTGTCGAGCTTGACGACACAATGCCCGATGTTTTGCCAGATGACTCGGTGCCCGCAGTCTTGCCAGATGACTCGGCGCCCGCAGTCTTGCCAGATGACTCGGCAGCCATTGTCTTGCCAGATGACCTGATGCCCCCTGTCTTGCCAGATGACCCAGAGCCCGCTGTTTTGCCAGATGACTCGGTGCCCGCAGTCTTGCCAGATGACCCGGTGCCCGCTGTTTTGCCAGATGACTCGGCGCCTGCAGTCTTGCCAGATGACTCGGTGCCCACTGTCGAGCTTGACGACCCGATGCCCGCAGTCTTTTGCCCCAGATGACTCGGTGTCCGCAGTCTTGCCAGATGACTCGGCGCTTGCAGTCTTGCCAGATGACTCGGCGCCCGCAGTCTTGCCAGATGACTCAGTGCCCGCAGTCTTGCCGGGTGGCCCAGTGCCCGCTGCTCCGCCTGGTGGACCGGTTGCCATTGCTCCGCCTGGTGGCCCGCTGCCCAGCCTGATGTGCCTCTGCCCGGTGCCAAGCCTGATGTACCAGTCCTTGATATCCCGCCAATTACCGGATCCGGGTGGTGGAACATTTTGCCCATTTAGGATGGTTTGGAGCGTCCTGAGGCTGCTCCTTGGGGGGGGGGGGTACTGTCAGGAATGGACTCGCCAATAGTGGTGGGACTCACCTGCCTTGTGGGTTGCAGTACCAGGACTGGCCAGTGGGTGCTCTCACTAACCAGAGGCTCACTCCTGCAGTCAGCCAAAACACCTGAGGCTGATTGTAGAAGGTGCATATAAGGAATGGCCAGGCCTGTGATCAGGGCCTTGGTGTATGTTTTTCCAAGAGCCCCTGTACCTGCTTCCTGTCTGATCCTGCTTGATCCCTGACTCTGATTGAACTCCGCCTGTCCTGACCTCTGCTATTCCTGACCACTCTCCAGTCTGCTCCTTTGTACCTTGTCTGCCTGATTGTTCCTGACCCGGCCCGTCTGACTACGCTCTGCCTGCTCCTTTGTACCTTGCCTGCCCGTTTGCTACCGACCCGGCCTGCCTGACTACGTTTAGTATTGTTCTTTTGTTATCTGTTGGGGGTTTTGGTTTGTTTGCACTGTGTTTATATTTAGTCTTGCACTGTGTTTATGTATTGTTTAGTCTTAAATAAATTATATTGTTTATACTATATCTGAAGCCTGCATTTCCCTGTGTCAGTCCACACACCTCCGGTCATACCCGGAGCCCTGACTCCTTCTTTCCTTTCAGTGCATTCCCTTCCTTCGCCTACCCTTCTTTCCTTCCTAGTCTTCCTTCCTTTCCTCCTGCTCTCCATCCCTTTCTTTCCTTTGTGCCTTCATCCTTTTTTCCTTCCTTCCCCACTCCTTTCTTCCTTCTTTTCTTTTGCCCATCCTTCCCTTCCCCTTTTTCCTCCTCCTTCCTCACTCCTGCCCTTCTTTCCTTTCTTTCTTACTTCCTTCATTCCCTCCATCCCCCTTCCCCCCTCCTTTCCTTTCTTCCCTCCATTCCCTCCCCTCCTTCATTCATTCCCTTCCTTCCCTCCTTATTTCCTTCTTCCCTTTCTTTCTTATTTCCTTTCCTCTATAGGAATAGTTCTTTTCTTTCCTTCTTTCTCTTCCCTCCTTCCCTTCCTTTCATTCTTTCCATCCTGACCTTCCCTCCCCTTTCTTCCCTCTTCTTTTCTTCCTTTCCTTCCTTCACCCCATCTCCATTTCCTTCCATCATTTCCCTTTCTCATTCCTTCCTTCATTTCCTCACATCCTTTCCTTCCCGCTTCCCTCCCCTCCTTTCCATCTTTCCCTCCCTTCCTTCTTTCTTCCCTTCCTCTTTCCGTGCCACCTCATTAGTGCCCATCAGTTCTGCCTATCAGTGCAAGCCTCATCAAACGCACATTAGTGAAGAAGAAAAATGATCTGTTTGCAAAATTGTATAATACAAATAAAAACTTTTTTTTGTTCAAAATGTTTGCTAATTTTTGTTTATAGTGCAATAACAAAAATTGCTTATGGGTATAGTGTTGCATGACTGCGCAATTTTCATTCAATGCTTGGGCACAAAGAGATATAAGGGAGGGAAGGGAAGGAAGGGATGAATGACGAATGAAAGGAAATGGGGAGGAAGGAGGGGAAAGGAAGAAAAGAAGGTAAGAAAAGAAGGGAAGGGAGGAAGGGGTGGGAGGGAAGAAAGAAAAGATAGGGAGGAATTGAAAAAAGAAAAGGGAAGGAGGAATGAAGGGAGAGGAGGGGGGGAAAGAAAAATAGGATAGGAAAGGGAGGAATAGAGGAAAAAAAAGAAGAAAGGGAAGAAGAAAGGAAGGAATGAAGGAAGAAAGGAAAAAAGGAAGGAGTGGAGGGGAGTGGAGGGAAGGAAGGGAAAGAAGAGGGAAGGAAGGGAAAGAAGAGGGAAGGAAGGGAAAGAAGTGGGAAGGAAGGAGGGAAGAAAAGGAAGCAAGAGAAGGAAAGAGGGGAAGAAAAGAGAAGGGAAGTGGAGGGAGGGAAGGATGGGAGGAAGAAGAGGAAGAAAGGAAGGAAGAAAGGAGTGGGGAAGGAAGGAAAAGAAAGGAGAGGAAAGGAAAGGGAAAGAAAGGAAATGGAAGAAGAAATGAAAGGAAAGAAAGGAAAGGAAAGAAAAGGAAAGGAGGGGAGAAATATAAGGAAGGCACAAAGGAAGGAAAGAGTTGGAGATCATGAGGAAGATAAGGAAGGCTAGGAAGAAAAGAATGGAAGGAAGGGAAGAGAAGAAAGGAATACAGAAAGGAAAGAAGGGGAGAAATTGAAGCAAAGGGAAAGGAGGAGAAAGGGAACAAGGAATAAAGGGAGGAGGGAAGGAAGGGTGGGATTAAGGAGGAAGAAAGGGAAAGGAAAAAAAGAATAAAAGGAAGGGAGGGGAATAAGGGATGGAAGAAAGGGAGAAAGGAAGGAAGGAAAAAGGTTCAGTAAGACCTCGTGCCAATTCTAGCAGCATCTTGAGAAGAGTGGTTGAGAAAAACAAGGTTTGGCGTTTTTCTGCAAGACACGCAAGGATCTCCTGCAGCTGCTCAGCAAAAGTCTGTCTGTTTCATCCAAAACGACATACTCCAATGTCAGTTTCATGGCCGTACATCAGACATCAGCATCAGGTGTAGGAATGATCAGGAATTTCATGTAGTGCAGCAATCTGATCTTCCATCTTGTCCTCACCATAAGGAGCAGTCAGCAAACCTGTAAATTTTCCTACCTAAAGCTTTCAGTAATATTAATTCAAGCTTTTTAACCCATGCTCCCAGAACACCAGCAATCAAACTGGTTCAATCATAATAAATCCAATATGCTCGGTTGTACAAGTCTGACGACTATGTGTAGCGGCTGCTCGTGGGGGTTGAAAGTCTAGCTGAAAAAAAACATAAATCTTTGCACAGCTAATAGAAATTCCTTCTTTCCTTCCTTCCTTCTCATTTCCTTCCGTTTCCTTCACTTTCCCTTCCTTCCCGCCCTACATTTCTTCCTTCCTCCCTCCTTCCTGTCTTCTTTCCTTCAACCCTTCGCCTCCTTCCTTCCTCCTGCCCTCCAACGCCTTCCTCTCTTCGTTCCTCCCATCCTTCCTCCTATCCCTCTCCCCACTTCCCTTACCTTCTTCTCTCACTTCTCCTCCTTCCATTCCGTCCCTGCTCTTTCTTTCTCTCTCTTCCTCCTTTCTGCCTTCCTTACCCACTCCCTATCTTCCTTTCTTTTCTTCTTCCTTCCCCACTTTCTTTCATTTCTATCCTTTCTTTTTTCCATTCTTTCCTTCCTTTCTCCATTCTCTTTCCTTCACTTCCTTCCTTTCCCTCCATCCTATTCATTCATTATCTCCCTGCCCTACCTTCCTTTTCCTTCCTTCATTATTTTCTTCATTCCCTTACACTGAATCTCCTTCCTCCTTTTCTATTTCCTTCCTTTTCTTTATCTCCTTGCTTCCTTTCTTCATTTCCTCTCCTTCCTTTCTTTCCATCTTACCTTCACAATCCTGTACTTCCTTCTTTCCGTTTTTCCTCCCTTCCCTCCTTGCTTCCTTTCTATCCATCCCTCTCTTCCTTCCTTAAATATTTCTATCCTTATTCTTGCCCTTCCTTCCTCCCATCCTTCAATCTAATCCCTCCCTCCTTCTTCCTTCCATTCTTCCCTTCCCCTCCTTCCTTCCTTTTTTCCTTCATTCATTATCTCCCTTCCTTCCCTGCCTCCCTTCTCTTCCTTTCCTTTCCTTCATACCTTTCTACACTCCTTCCTTCCTTCCTCATTGTCCTTTCCTTCCTTCTCTTCTCTCTTTCCTCTCCTTCCTCCTTCTTTACTACTTCTTCCTTCAATCATTTTTTTCTATCCCTTTCCCTTCTCTTCCCTTTGCTCCTTTCCCCTCCTTCCTTCCTCACTCCCTCCGTTTCCTTCCTCCCTTCCATCCTTTCTTCCTTCTGTCCTTCCTTTGCTTTCTTCCCTCTCTTCAATCCCCTTCCTTTCCAATCTTTTCTTTCTTTTCATCCGAAGTACTAGGGAACTCTTCTTTTCCTTTTCTTTCCTTTTTTTTTTCTTACCCATGTTCTTTTCTCCTTCCTTCCTTTATTCTTTCCTTCCTTTCTTCCCTTCCTATTTTGTCCTTCCTTTTTCCTTTCTTCCTTTTTTTCTTTCATTTTTTCACTTCCTACTTTTTCTTCCTCTCTCCCCTTCTTCCTTGCGAGGTAATAAGGAAAGGAGACTTGGAGAAATATATGAATTCCTGAGATCGGGTTAGGCCAAAGGGCTTAGGAAAAACCATGATTCTGAGGTTGGAAGAACAGAACAAAGGATTTCTATGATTTCTTAAAGGGGATATGAAATTAGATTGTTGCATTGAGAAACAAATTGCACAAAAATCGGAAAAGCAGTCAGGTGAAAATGCAGGAATTGGTGAAATATGAAGAATGATTTCGCAGGATTTTGGGGTTCTTTGAGAGGTCATGCAAAGGAGAAGTGTCTAAGATCTAAGAATTGATTGTCAAGGAATGAGCGTGCAAAAATAAAACACCCAGCGGCGAGTATATACCACCAAAAGAAAGCTCTATTTGTGTAACCAAAATTATAAAAATTTCATATGGGTACAGTGTTGCATGACTGCGCAATTGTCATTCAATGCTTGGGTATGAGGGAGGGAAAGAACGATGGAAGGGAAGGATGGAAGGGAAGGAAGGGATGAATGACGAAGGAAGGGATGAATGATGAATGAAAGGAAATGGGGAGGAAGGAGGGGAAAGGAAGAAAAGAAGGTAAGGGAGGAAGAGGTGGGAGGGAAGAAAGAAAAGACGGGTAGGAAGGATAGGGAGGAATTGAGAAAAGAAAAGGGAAGGAGGAATGAAGGGAGAGGAGTGAAGGAAGAAAGGGATGAAGTTATGAAGAAAGGAAAGAAATAAGGAAGCAAGGAAGGAATGGGGAGGGAGGATAGGAACAAAGGAAGAAAAGGGAGGGGAGGAAGGGAAGGAAGGAAGGAAGAAAGGCAGGAAGAAAAAGGAAAAGGAAAGTGAAAAGAAAGGAAAGTGGAAAGAGGGAAGGAGGGAGGAAGGAAGAAAAGATATGAAGAAAATCAGGAAGGGAGGGGAGGAAGGGAAGGAAAGAAGGAAGGAAGGAAAGAAATGAAGGAAGGGAGGGAAGGAAAGATGGAAGTTAAAGAAGGAAGGAAGGGAGGGAGGCAAAGGAACAAAGAAAGGATGGGAGGAAATGAAGGAAAGAATGAGGGAGGGAAGAAGAAAAGAAGGGGAAGGATGGAAGGGAGAAAAGAGAAGGGATGAAGGAAGAAGGGAAGGAAATGGGGATGGGGAGGGGGGTGAAGGAAGGAAAGAAGGGAGGAAGGAGGGTAGGGATGGAAGGGAGAACAAAGGAAGAAGGGAAAGAAGGTCAGGAAGGGAAGGGAGCGAGGGAAGAAAGAAAGAACGGGAAAGAAAGATAGGATAGGAAAGGGAGGAATAGAGGAAAAAAAGAGGAAAGGGAAGGAGAGAAGGGAAGAAAAAAGGAAGGAATGAAGGAAGAAAGGAAAAAAGGAGTGGAGGGAAGGAGGGAAGAAAAGGAAGCAAGAGAAGGAAAGGGGAAGAAAAGAGAAGGGAAGTGGAGGGAGGGAAGGATGGGAGGAAGAAGAGGAAGAAAGGAAGGAAGAAAGGAGTGGGGAAGGAAAGGGAAAGAAAGGAAAGGGAAGAAGAAATTAAAGGAAAGAAAGAAAAATGGAAAGGAAAGGAGGGGAGAAATATAAGGAAGGCACAAAGGAAGGAAAGAGTTGGAAATCATGAGGAAAGGAAGGAAGATAAGGAAGGCTAGGAAGAAAAGAATGGAAGGAAGGGAAGAGAAGAGAGGAATACAGAAAGGAAAGAAGGGGAGAAATTGAAGCAAAAGGAAAGGAGGAGAAAGGGAACAAGGAATAAAGGGAGGAGGGAAAAGGGTTAAGGAAAAAAAGAATAAAAGGAAGGGAGGGGAATAAGGGATGGAAGAAAGAGAGAAAGGAAGTTTGGAAAGAAAGAAGGAAGGCAAGGAAAGAAGGAAGTAAAGAAAGGGTAGAGAAGAGAATGGAAGGGAAGGGACGGATGGAAGGGACGGATGGAAGGGACGAAAAGAAAAAAGGAAGGAAGGAGGGGAGGGAAGCAGGCAAGAAAGTAAAGGAAGGAAGGAAGGAAAGGAGGGTAGGAAGGAAGGAATGAGGGAGGGAAGAAGGATGGAAGGGAAGGAAGGGATGAAGGAAGAATAGAAGGAAATGGAGATGGGGAGGGGGGAAGGAAGGAAAGAAGGGAGGAAGGAGAGTAGGAATGGAAATGAAGGAAAGAAAGAAAAGAAGGTAAGGAAGGACAGAATGAAAGGAAGGGGAGAAAGGAATGGAAGAAAAGATAGGATAGGAAAGAGAGGAAGGGAGAAAAGGAAAGAAGAAAGGGAAGGAAAGGAATCGGGGAAACATGGAAGGGGAGGGAGGGAAATAAGAAAGGAGGAAATGGAGGGGGAAAAGGGGGAAGGAGGGAAAAAAGGATAGGAAGTGATGGAGGGAATTAGAATGGAAGTGAAGAAAAGAGAAAAGAGAAAGTGAAGAAAAGAGAGTGAAGAAAAGAGAAAGGAAATAAAGGAAAAAAGAAAGGAAAGAAAAGTAGGAGAGAGGGAAGGAGGATAGAAAAAGGAAGAAAAATAGGGAAGGAAGAGAAAAAGGAAAGGAAGATAGGGAGTGAGGAAGGAAGGATAGAAAATGAATGATGGAAGGGAAGGAATGCAAGAAAAGAAAAGGAAGGAAAGAAAGAAAGAGGAGTGAAGAAATGAAGGAAAAAAAAGAAAGAAAAGGAGCAAGGGAGGGAGTTTCAGAAGGGAGGAAGGAAAAAAATGGAGGGAGTGAGGAAGGAAGGAAGGGAAAGGAGGAAAGGGAAAGGTTAGAATAAATGAAGGAAAGAAGGAAGTGCAAAAAGGAGGGAGGAAATAAGGAGAGGAAAGAGAGTAGGGAAGAAAGGGACAATGAGGAAGGAATCTGCCTTCTGCCTTCCTCCTTTTTTCCCTCCCTTTCCTCCTCTCCTTCCTCATTTCCTTCTTTCCCGTCCCTCCTTCACTCCCTTCCATTCCTTCCTTCTTACCTTTTCTCCTTCCTTCCTTCCTTTTCTTCCTTCTTTCCTTTTCTTTTTTCCTATCCTTCCGTCCCTTCTCTCTTTCCCTTGCTCCTTTCCTTCCTTCATTTTCTATCCTTCCTTACACCCAATCTTCCTTTCCTTTTTTCTTCCTTCCCTACTTTTCTTCCTTACCTTTTCTATCTTCCTTCCCTCCCTCCTACCTTTCTTTTTTCCATTCTTTCCTTCCTTACTTTCTCCGTTCTCTGTCCTTCACTTCCCTCCTTTCCTCCATCCCATTCTTTCCTTCCTTCCATCACTTCCTATACTGTCTTTTTTCCCTCCTTCCCCCTTTATCCTTTCTTATTTCCCTTTCTCCCCTCCTTGTTTCCTTTCCTTCCTTCCCAAACCTTCCTTCCTTTCTATTCCCTTTCTTACACTTACTCTCCCTTCCCTTCCTACATTTCTATCCTCCTTCCTTCCATTTCTATCCTTTTTTTCCATCCTTTCCTTCCTTCCTTTCTCCATTCTCTTTCCTTCACTTCCTTCCTTTCCCTCCATCCTATTCATTCATTTATTATCTCCCTGCCCTCCCTTCTCTTCCTTTCCTTTCCCTTCCTTCATTCCCTTACACTGAATCCTTCCTCTTTTCTTCCTTCCTTTTCATAGATCCTGAAAGGGTGTAATGGAGAGAAGGGAAAGAAGGAAGGCAGGGAATGGAGGGAAGAATGGAAAGAAGGAGGGAATGAAGGAAGAAAGGAAAGAAGGGGAAGGGAAGAGAAGGGAAGGATGGGCAAAAGAAGGAAAGAAGGAAGAAAGGAGTGGGGAAGGAAAAGTTAATGAAAGGAAAGGAGGGAAGAGATGAAGGCACAAAGGAAGGAAAGGGATGGAGAGCAGGAGGAAAGGAAGGAAGATAAGGAAGGGTAGGAAGGAAAGAAAGGAAGAAGGGAATGCAGAAAGGAAGGAAGGGGAGAAATTGAAGCAAATGGAAGGGATGAGAAGGGGAAGAAAGAAGGAAGGGAGGCCCCAAGGAAGGGTGGGAGGGAGAAAAGAAAGAATAAAAGTAGTGAAGGGGAATAAGGGATGGAAGGAAAGGGAAGGGAAGGAGGAAGGAAGGAAAAGAAAGGAAGACAGGGAAAGCAGGAAGGGAAGGGGAGGGATGGAGGGAGGGAAGAAAGGAAGGAAAATAAAGGAAAAAAAGAGTTAGGGAAGTAGGAAAGGGATGAAAGGAAGGAAGAAAAGATAGGAAAGGAAGAAAATATGGGGAAGAAAATATTGGAAAGGAAGGGGATGGAAGGGAAGGGAGAAAGGAAAGGAAGGAGGGAAGAGAGGATGGAAGGAAAAAAGAAAGGAAGGGAGGGGAAGCAAGGAAGAAAAGATGGAAGCAAGAAAGAAGGAAAGGAAGGAAGGAGGAAGAAAATAAGAAAGGATGGAAAGGAGGGGAGAAAGGGCAGGAAAAAATGAAGAAAGGGAGGAAAGGAAGTCTTCCCTAGTATGAAGAGATGAAAGGAAGGAAGAAAAGATAAGAAAAGGAAGGGGATGGAAAGAAAGGATGGAAGGAAGGAAAAAAGAAAGGAAGGGAGAGAAAGAAAAAAGGGGAAGAAAAGTAGGAGGAAGGGAAGGAAGCAAGGCAGAACGCAAGGAAGAAAGGAAGGAGAAAGCAATGTGGGAAGAAAGGAAGAAATAGTAGGAAGTGAAGAAAGAAAGATAAAATAGGATGGAAAAAAGTTAGGAAGGAAGGTAGGAAAGGAAGGAAGGAAAAAAAGATAAGGGAGTAGAGGAAGGAAGGGAAAGAAAGAAGGACGGAAAGGAGGGAAGGAAGGAACAAAGGATGGGGAGTGAGGAAAGGAAGAAAAAAAAAGAAAATAAAGGAAGGACAGAGAGGGGAGGAAGGCAGAACGCAAGGAAGAAGAACAAAAGGAAAGGAAAAGAGTTCCTTAGTAGGAAGGGGATGAAAAGAAGAAAAGATAGGAAAGGAAGGGGATGGAAGGGAGGGAAGAAAGGAAAGGAAGGACAGAAGAAAGGATGGAAGGAAAAAAGGAAGGGAGGGAAGGAGGGGGAAGGAAAGTAGGAGGAAGGGAAAGAAGCAAGGAAGAAAGGATGCATACAAGAAAGGGAGGAAGGAAAGAAGAAAGGAATGGAGTAAAGAACAGTAAAGGAGGAAGGAAGAAATAGTGTGAAATGAAGGAAGGAAGATAAGATAGGATGGAATGGTATGGAAGGATGGTATGTATACAAGATGTCGTCTGGAGGTGCAGAAACTGGGGTGATCTGAGGTGCAAGGTGCAAGAATTGCATCAAAATCAAAACCTTTAAAAAAAGGCATTTGGACTTTCTGGGGTGTTAAAATGTGGGCATCAGAAGTGAAAAAAGGAAGTTCTGAAGACAGATTAAATTGGTCTTTCTGGACTGAAGGGATAGAAATTTGGGCTTTCTGGGGTGTGAACATTTAGGAACTGGGGTGATCCAAGGTGTCAAAGTACAGGAATTGGGGATGTCTGTGTTTTGAAGAATTGGGGCTAAACTGACCATTCAGGAATTTGGACTGATCTGAGGTCTGGAGGCGCGAGAATTTGTTCAAGGCCCGAAGAAAAAGTAATTTGGGCTTTCTGGCATGTAAAAGAAAGGAACTGGGACTGATCAGAGTTTTAGATGTGGACTAATCCTCTGGAGGTGCAGAAATTAGGGGGATTTGATTTTTTTTTTAAGAAGTTGGGGTTGGTGTGAAGGGTACTGGGTGCAAGAATTGCTTCAAGAGAAGAAACAGGAATTTGGGATGTCTGTTTTGAAAGTGGAGTGATATATTTTATGAATATTCCAGTAATCTGAACGTGAAGGAATTTGATGGGATCTGAGTTTGGTGGGATGAGAGCTGGGTTAATTGACATTGAACTGAGATGGGTAGGTGTAAGAATTGGGCTGATCTGAGGTCTGGAGGTACAAGAATTGCTTCAAGAGAAGAAACAGGAATTAGGGATGTCTGTGTTTTGAAGAATTGGGGCTAAACTGACCATTCAGGAATTTGGACTGATCTGAGGTCTGGAGGCGCGAGAATTTGTTCAAGGCCCGAAGAAAAAGTAATTTGGGCTTTCTGGCATGTAAAAGAAAGGAACTGGGACTGATCAGAGTTTTAGATGTGGACTAATCCTCTGGAGGTGCAGAAATTAGGGGGATTTGATTTTTTTTTTAAGAAGTTGGGGTTGGTGTGAAGGGTACTGGGTGCAATAATTGCTTCAAGAGAAGAAACAGGAATTTGGGATGTCTGTTTTGAAAGTGGAGTGATATATTTTATGAATATTCCAGTAATCTGAACGTGAAGGAATTTGATGGGATCTGAGTTTGGTGGGATGAGAGCTGGGTTAATTGACATTGAACTGAGATGGGTAGGTGTAAGAATTGGGCTGATCTGAGGTCTGGAGGTACAAGAATTGCTTCAAGAGAAGAAACAGGAATTAGGGATGTCTGTGCTTTGAAAGTGGGGTGATACGTTTTATGAACATTTCAGCAATTGGGGTTAATCTGAAACAGGAAATGGGGCTGAATGTGAAGGATTTTGATGGGATTTGAGTTTTGAAGGGACTGATTTTGAGATGTGAATGGGCAAGAATTGGGGCTAAATTGAGGTATGTGGGTACAGGAATAGTAGTGATCTGAGAGGTGAACTTAAGTTGTGAGAATTGGTTCATGGCCTGAAGAAAGAGTAATTTGGGCTTTCTGGTGTGTGAAACAACAGGATTTAGAACCGATCAGAGGTTTAAATGTGGACTTATCTGATGTCTGGATGTTCAGAAATTGGGGTGATTTGATTTGTGTGTATTGTGGGTGTTGTGTTTTGTGTGGTGTTTATGTTGTGTGTGTTAAGTGTAATGTATGTGTGTTGTTACAGTGTGCGTAGGGTTTTTTTGTGTGTTGTGTTTGTGTCCTGTGGTGTTTGTGTAGTTGTGTTTGTTGTTTTGTATGTGTTTGTGTTGTCTGTGTATGTGCTGTGTTGTGTTTTTTGTTACTCACCAGAGCAGTGATGTGTGAAAATGCAGGAATTGGAGTAATTTGAGGAATGACGTAGCAGGGGTTTTCTAAGAGGAAAATTAGGGGAATATACAAAGGAGAATAGATGGTCAAGGAATTAGAGAAATATTCCAATTCGAATTAGAGAAATATTCCAATCCTGGCACTGTCAGACCTCAGATCAGGTTTAGAACTGGTCAGAGTTTTTTAGGGTTCAGGAAAGGACATGATTCTGAAATAGGAAGTGGAAAACGGGTGTGCAGTCGAATAGGGTGCTGTGATGGTGCAACAGCTGAGGCTGGGCTGAGATGTGATAGGTGCAGAAATGTATGCGTGAAAATGCAAAAAAAAAAAATTGAAGTAATTTGAGGAATGATTTTACAGAATTTGTGGTTCTCTGAGAGGTCAATTAGGGGAAGTTGAAAAAACTGGAAAAGGAGAAGGAACTGAGAATTGACGGGTCAAGGATTTAGAGAGGACTTCAAAAGTCAGATCAGCCCAAATTCTTTCACCTCCAAGTCTCAGATTAGCCACAATTCTTCCCCCTTAACACCAGCCCCAATTTCTTTACCTTCACACTAAGTTCCAATCACCTTTGCACCCCAGACAGCCAAAACCCAATTTTCCAGCAATGGAAAATTAGCAATGGTTATGGTTGTCTTACTGTAGCTTCAAGGAGGATCATATCTCATAAAGCCCACCCTCATATAGTAGTTTAAATTGTAATGAAACAGAAAAACATATTATAAGTTATGGTTTTGTAAAAATAAGATGTGAAGACTTTTACACATAAGACAAAGTTCTTTAATGAATGAAAATACATTTTAGATGTATAGAAAGGTAGACGTGGTCTGTTCCATGGTCCATGCATAACTTCTCATTAGGTTCTAGATTGAAGAGGCAGTCTCATTGCTAGTTCACTCAGGTGACTTGAATCAGACTGTTTGCTTCTTTTGTTGATGTATTCCAAAGTTTTAACCTATTAAAATAAATTCAGACATACAGTCAAGCATCTTAATATTAAATTATATTATACCATAATTAAACAATATTACACCATACCTAATGCCCTGCACACTACCACCTCCCCAATGCTCCACTCCATAAGCCCTGCTACCACTGAGGAGGTCACTAAGGTCTTCACTGAAGCCCGCCTCACCACTTGCCCCCTGGACCCTATCCCCTCACAACTTCAGTCACCCCCCTCCTCCATCATTCACTCCCTCACCCACATCTTCAATCTCTCCCTCTCTACTGGCACATTCCCCTCCCCCCAAAGCACGCACACATCACCCCCATACTCAAAAAACCCTCCCTTGACCCCACTGACCTAAACAACCTTAGACCCATCTCCCTGCTACCATTCACTTCCAAGCTCCTTGAGCGCTTAGCCTACAATCGCCTAAGCACCCACATCACTGATAACCTCCTTGATCCACTACAGTCTGGCTTCTGTCCCCTACACTCCACCGAAACCGCCCTACTTAAAATCACTAACGACCTGCTAACCGCCAAAGCTAATGTCCACTACTCAGTCCTCCTGCTCCTCGACCTCTCCGCGGCCTTCGACAGAGTCGACCACCTCCTCCTCCTTACCAGACTGCACTCCTTTGGCATCAGGGACGCTGCTCTCTCCTGGTTCTCCTCCTACCTATCCCAACGCTCCTTCAGCATCACCTATAACGCTGCCACCTCCCCCCCTCTCTGTTGGAGTCCCCCAAGGCTCTGTCCTCGGACCCCTTCTCTTCTCCATCTACACCTCCTCCCTTGGCAAACTCATACACTCCCAGTTGCTAGTTGATATCACCTCTATGCCGACACACAAATTTACCTCTCCATCTCTCTCTTTCCGCATCGCCCACCTCCTGAACGACATAGACTGGATGTCGCTCCATTTCCTCAAGTTAAACCTGTCCAAAACGAAGCTCCTGGTTCTCTCCCCAGCCCACGCCCCCCCCCATCCTCTCCATCACGACTAGCAACGCCACCATCAATCCCTCCCCACACACCAAAGTCCTGGGTGTCACACTGGACTCAAACCTTTCCTTCCAACCTCATGTCCAATCACTATCAAAATCATGCAGGCTCCACCTCTGCAACATATCCAAGATATGTACATTCCTCACCCCAGATACTACTAAACAACTCGTACACTCCCTCATCTCACGCCTGGACTACTGCAACTCCCTTCTCACTGGCCTACCCAAACCCAAGCTATCTCCACTCCAGTCTATCCTGAACTCAGCGGCTAGACTCATCCACCTCACCAACCGCTCCACATCTGCCACCCCCCTCTGCCAATCCCTTCACTGGCTCCCGATTGCCCAGCGCATCAAATTCAAATTACTAACTCTGACCTACAAAGCCATTCACAACGCCGCCCCAAACTACCTACCTGACCCATGCCCTTCGCTCCTCACAGGACCTCCTACTCTCTAGCTCCCTGGTCTCCTCCTCCCACGCCCGACTCCAGGACTTCCCCCATCCTCTGGAACTCCCTACCCCAATCAATCAGACTGTCACCTACCCTCCTCACCTTCAGGCGCACCCTGAAAACCCATCTCTTCAGGGAAGCCTACCCCACCCTCACCTAACAACTGATCTCCTCCACTCCTCCCACCACTCCATCCCCCACAGCCACTTCCTCCTGTACCACTATCCCCTCCCTCCTAGATTGTAAGCTCGAAAGAGCAGGGTCCTCGAACCCCTCGTGTATTGTATTGTTACTGTATTGTCTCATGTTCTGTCCCCCTCGCTATTGTACAGCGCTGAGCAAACCCTTTGGCGCTATATAAATACTGTATTATAATAATAATAAAAATAAGGCATTAAGACTAGCTACAGCTAAAAGCTGTGCTGGAGAGTGGAGAACAGTGGAGAAGAATTAATTCTGGTTAGGTTCAGAAGTGAGTGGAACCTCCTCCATAGGACTGCAAGTTATTGGTAACTGAAATAGCAAATTTCTTCTTAAAATCCTCATGTATACGATAAATGGCAGTAAAAAGCCATTGGCTGTACCAGTCCTCAAGTACAAAATCAAGCTGTGCATGTACGAGAAACGTTTATTTTCACTTAGCATCAATTACTGCACTGCATCAATTACTGTGTCCACATTACAGCACATTTGTCATGAAGCGGCAGTTTTTATCTCATAAAATAGTTGTAGTTTTATTGAGTTACTGTTCTATTTTTACTGATTTATTGATAAACAGCGCTGCCGCATGAGATTTTTCAACCGCAGTTAAAAAAACCATATATGCCCGAGGTTTTAGGTGGCGTAAATCTTTCCGATCTCCATCCATCAATGTCAAAGGGCTGAATACACCAGACAGCTAAGCTCCAACCCACCGGGCTTCCCGGGGAGATACCTGGGAGCAATGAGCGCATGGGTGTATTTTTTTACCACATTAAATTTTAATGATCTTAATGTTAAATTGACGTTCCAGTACGATTACTGTGAGATAAACTTTTTAGACCTGACCCTTTTTAATGATGGACAAAAAATTTTAACCAAAAGCTTTTTTAAGAACACTGATAGGAACAGCTTTATACCAAAAGACAGCTGCCATCATCTGAAATGGCTAGATACTATCCCGAAAGGTCAGTTTCTGCGTATACGCAGAAACTGCGACAATATTGATGATTATAACATACAATCACAGGTCCTCAAAAAGAGGTTTACCGAAAAGGGTTACGATGTGAGTAGTTTAGATGAAGACATCAGAGAGGTTGGCAAATTGAATAGAAATGATCTCATTATGACTAAAGATAAGAACTTAACTAAGAAAGATATCTTCTGTCCATTTATTACCGGTTTTTCGGTCCAATTTAAGCAAATAGTGAAAACTATTAAGAAAAATTGGCCGATTTTGAAAAATGATCCCGTCTTGGGGAAATCTCTACCTGAAATCCCTGAAATAGTATATCGTAAAGCACCCCCGTTGAGAAACCGTATTGCCCCAAATATAGTGGACCCCCTGAGGGAGCTATAATTTTTCTTTAACCGTAAAGGTTTTTACCCGTGCAATAGATGCATGATTTGCACTAATAATGGTTTACACAAGAAAACCAGTGACATCTTTCCGGTCTAATCAGACGGGCAAATCTTATGATATACAGTCGGTTATCACGTGCAATAGCACACATGTAGTGTATTTGCTTGAAAGCTCATGCGGGAAGCAATACATAGGAAGAACGACGAGGAGATTGAGGGACAGGTTAAGAGAACACCTATCAAATATTAAGAAAGGGTTCAGGGAACATTCTTTATCTTTGCACTTCCGGAGAAAACATGGTAGGAATCCACACTGCCTGAAATTTATTGGGATTGATGTGGTTAAGAACAACTGGAGAGGGACGCTCAAAAAATGAGAAGTATCAAAGTTAGAGACAAAATGGATTTTTTGGTTGAGAACATCTGCCCCGGAAGGCCTTAATATAGATCTTGATATCAACTGCTTTATTGATACAAGTTGATCTGCTTTCTATGCGTTTACCAATAGGTTTTTCCTTTGGGACATTATGGTGAGAATGACACGATTCACTCACATAGGTCCATTACTAGTAGACCTGGTCTGTTGGGTCACTGTAACTGGAGGTGGTTCCGTTGTTTCTATATCGACTATTTTTCATAACATTGATTAAACAAAACCATTCCTATGTAACTTATTTGGGTTGTCTGCATATAAAGGACTTAATTTACCTTTTGAACATTTAATTATTCCTATTCCCATAAGATCTGATTTTTAATTGCTCCTTTTGATGTACTGGATCTCAATATAATATTATGTATTTTTTTTCTATATTATAAGGGTGTAACTGTGTTCAGTTTACTCCCCTTTCTCTACTAGGCGAATTTAATTGCACTATTCCCATGGTATTTATTGGATTTGATTCCATATAACGGTTATCTCCTTTTTAGCATTTACCCAGCCCTGATTTTTTTACTATTTAAGTTTTTAATCATTTTATATATCACTTTGAGCTGTGATATGATACGCATAATTTTTACGCATTTTTGTGGGTGGATTTTTAATCTATTCTGATTTTTACTTATTTCTTGTTTATTTGATTCTATTTTATTTAAATGCAGTAATATTTCTGTACATTACCCCCAACAATCATCATATAGATATACAGTCAGGTCCATAAATATTGGGACATTGACACAATTCTAACATTTTTGGCTCTATACGCCACCACAATGTATTTGAAATGAAACGAACAAGATGGGCTTTAACTGCAGACTGTCAGCTTTAATTTGAGGGTATTTACATCCAAATCAGGTGAACGGTGTAGGAATTACAACAGTTTGCATATGTGCCTCCCACTTGTTAAGGGACCAAAAGTAATGGGACAATTGGCTTCTTAGCTGTTCCATGGCCAGGTGTGTGTTATTCCCTCATTATCCCAATTACAATGAGCAGATAAAAGGTCCAGAGTTAATTTCAAGTGTGCTATTTGCATTTGGAATCTGTTGCTGTCAACTCTCAAGATGAGATCCAAAGAGCTGTCACTATCAGTGAAGCAAGCCATCATTAGGCTGAAAAAACAAAACAAACCCATCAGAGAGATAGCAAAAACATTAGGTGTGGCCAAAACAACTGTTTGGAACATTCTTAAAACGAAGGAACGCACCGGTGAGCTCAGCAACATCAAAAGACCCGGAAGACCACGGAAAACAACTGTGGTGGATGACCAAAGAATTCTTTCCCTGGTGAAGAAAACATCCTTCACAACAGTTGGCCAGATCAAGAACACTCTCCAGGAGGTAGGTGTATGTGTGTCAAAGTCAACAATCAAGAGAAGACTTCACCAGAGTGAATACAGAGGGTTCACCACAAGATGTAAACCATTGGTGAGCCTCAAAAACAGGAAGGCCAGATTAGAGTTTGCCAAACGACATCTAAAAAAGCCTTCACAGTTCTGGAACAACATCCTATGGACAGATGAGACCGAGATCAACTTGTACCAGAGTGATGGGAAGTGAAGAGTATGGAGAAGGAAAGGAACTGCTCATGATCCTAAGCATACCACCTCATCAGTGAAGCATGGTGGTGGTAGTGTCATGGCGTGGGCATGTATGGTTGCCAATGGAACTGGTTCTCTTGTATTTATTGATGATGTGACTGCTGACAAAAGCAGCAGGATGAATTCTGAAGTGTTTTGGGCAATATTATCTGCTCATATTCAGCCAAATGCTTCAGAACTCATTGGATGCCGCTTCACAGTGCAGATGGACAATGACCCAAAGCATACTGCAAAAGCAACCAAAGAGTTTTTTAAGGGAAAGAAGTGGAATGTTATGCAATGGCCAAGTCAGTCACCTGACCTGAATCCGATTGAGCATGCATTTCACTTGCTGAAGACAAAACTGAAGGGAAAATGCCCCAAGAACAAGCAGGAACTGAAGACAGTTGCAGTAGAGGCCTGACAGAGCATCACCAGGGATGAAACCCAGCGTCTCGTGATGTCTATGCGTTCCAGAATTCAGGCTGTAATTGACTGAAAAGGATTTGCAACCAAGTATTAAAAAGTGAAAGTTTGATTTATGATTATTATTCTGTCCCATTACTTTTGGTCCCTTAACAAGTGGGAGGCACATATGCAAACTGTTGTAATTCCTACACCGTTCACCTGATTTGGAAGTAAATACCCTCAAATTAAAGCTGGCAGTCTGCAGTTAAAGCACATCTTGTTCGTTTCATTTCAAATCCATTGTGGTGGTGTATAGAGCCAAAAATGTTAGAATTGTGTCGATGTCCCAATATTTATGGACCTGACTGTACATATCATTAAACGTTTTTAATGATGGTTGGCGGGACTTTTAATGATTTATTAATGATTTTGTTTCTAAACATCTTACTGTGTATATAATTTTTGGATTTTTTAGCTTATTAATATCTATTGTATCTTGTTATATTACGCACCTTTTTTTATAAATGTGGTGCTATTATCTTCTGCTGTTTAACAATGAGTTGATATTCATTATGTTCTCATTTTGAATTATGGTGTTTTTAAATGACATATACGCTGGGCTTATTGATTTTATATCTTGATATTTTATAATGTTGCACAATGCAGATATAAGAATTGATATACCCTTGGCCCCGCTATATGGGATGAAAGGTGTCCATTAAGCAGTTTTGTGAGGTTTGGTAGATGATTTATAACTTATAGTTTACCACATTTCTAATAGTAAATTGTATTGGACTCCAGGATAATGGCCACTACTGACATCTACTGCACATGCATGGATCATGTGTGTAGAGGGTATTATTTTGTTATTTATACTAGCTGGAGCAAATATACAGCTGTATAGAGAGATGAAAGATACTACTCTTGTATAATCCCCTGCACCTTTAAACGTGCCCAAATAGCCAGCTTACATGTCTATGTATAATCTCTGTTCACATGCTGCATTGCTCTGCACTGAATACAATGTGCTCCAGTAAAATGGCCACCGTCTGCGCACATCGCGCATGCACGAACCGCTCGCGATGACGCAATATGGCGGGACTGCGCATCCGCGACTTACAGTATATAAGAGATGTCAGTACAGGCGGCACACTCCCTTTGATAATGTGCAAGCGCACGAAACGCGTTAGGGAGGTGCCCTATATACCCTGTGACGTCACACTACACGGCCCCTGTGGACAGCCGGTGGCTATTTTGGATTTTTACTACTACCTAGCTACCTACCTACTACAGCATGTGAGTAGCATATCTGATGTTGTATCTATTATATCTTGGTGGATAATAAAAATACCACACTATCAGTATTTTTTGTTGTTCTGGCTCGTTACTCCCGAGCCCCCCCTCCAAGGCATATTTGGGATGATCTGGTGGCCACACAGTGATCAAGGAATCTCCCCCTGCTGGTGAGACGAGTAGATATCCCCTGGTACCTGGAGACCTAGAGGTTGTGATTTCTGCCCAGCTGTTGCAAGCCAGATGACCTTTCCCAGTGATCCAGTTTCAACAGGCAGAGGACCAGGAGTTGGTTAACACTCAAATGTGCATTACCATTGCGCTTTCTGGTTAGTGCAATCTACACTCATCTCTGTGGGAACAAACAAGGTCACAAAAGTCACCAATTTCTTCACTATTGTTTCACTGAGATTTGACACGATGCACTGCAAGGACACTCTTGTTGAAGATTCATAGTCACCATTCTCATAATTTTTGGACAGTTTAGATATTACCATATCCACCTTATGATTAAGTGGTGTTCACAATACCATTTTTTGTCTAGACACTCTATATGATTATATCATGGAATTATAGTAGCGCTGCATGTTCTTGTTTGATATATATACTTTGGAGGCTCTTGGTGTTTGCCTTTCATGCCAGCTGCTTCTAGATCCAGCGCTCGTATTGTTTTTTGTCTCTATGCATGGGTGTATTTGCCGCGAGGCAAACAAGGCACTTGCCTAGGGCGGCACTTTTCAGGGGGGCAGCGCCGCACCTCGGCATGTGAAGTCACTACAGCAGAGGAATCCAGTGAGGAGTGGGAGTATCAGGCCTCCCCTGGACACTGCCGTCCTCCGGGATCATTTCTCAGTCCTGGCTTCACACCGCCATCCACTGCGGAGAGCTCCTGGAGCTCCGACCCTCAGAGCAGCATACAGCCTGGCCGGGCGCACTGCATACTGGGACTGCCTCCGACCTACCACCTCCACAGGAGCAAACTACAATCCCAGCAGGGTGTGCGGGGGAAGGACTGCAACTCCCAGCATCCAGTGCACCTGGCCAAGCTGTAGGCTGCTCTGAGGGTCGGAGCTCCCCACAGTGGATAGCGGTGAGGAGCCAGGGCTGAGTGATGATCCCGGAGGACGGCAGTGTCCAGTGGAGGCAGGGATCTCTGTCACAGAGAGGGAAGGGAAATGCGGCTGTGAGAAGGATACATGGCTCCCCCCTCGGTCTCCGCCCCTCCGCCAGGTCTGGTGAGTGATCTCCATCCTGCTACTCTGTATACCATGTATACTATTGTGGGGGGGAGAGCTGACAGAGACTTACTGAAGTACCACTAACTGACACCTTCTAGCCACTCATACCACCACTAACTGACACCTTCTTGCCGCTCATACCACTAACTTACACCTTCTCGCCACTTATACCACTAATGACACCTTCTCGCAGCTCATACCACCAACGACACCTTCATAAAAAGATGTGGCCGACCGCTAAGTTCCACCTAGCAAACGGTGCACTAGAGATAGTGGGGGTGCACTGGGGGGGGGGCGGCGGTGATTTTTGTGTTGCCTAGGGAAGCACAAAACATAAATACACCACTGAATGAGTGACGAAAGGGGGAAATGAGAAAAAAAAGAGGGGGGGGGGGGAAGAAGGTAAAAGAGGAAAGAAAAAGGAAGCAATAAAGAAAGCAGTAAAGCAAGAAGAAAAAAGGCGAAGAGATAAATGAAGAAGAAAAAATAAAAATTAGGGTTTTGTAGAGATCCCCTACAAGCAGAACTTATGTCACCGAGCAATAGAGAGATTCTTAAGCACACGCCAACACTTACAGGGCAAAGTAACCCTATGTGGAAGAGAGGTTGGAAGCAGAGGAGTTCAGAAACTCCCCCTCCAAACCCTCCCCCTCTTTTATCCTGTAAAACAGGATAAAATATTACAAGTGCCAGGTGTTGTCAAAACCCTCACCTACCATAAGCAAGCAGCATGCTATAAAGGTATGACTCTTATCCCATCAAAACATAGTTGAACATGTGCAAATGTTAACAAAAAAACAAAACAAAACAATTTCAACTTCCCCCCCACCCTGGAGTGGAGAGCTGTCTCCACCATCAACCTACATAAAGAGGAAAGATACTAGAAGAGGGGCCAGAGACAGAAACAGAAAGGGAGGGGTGAGGGGCCTTTCCTTAAAGGGAGTCAGAGAAAAAAGCAGTCAGGAGTTAAAGGAGGAAAAGGCTGAAAGGGGTGGTTCCCCTGGAGATTTCAATCATGTGTCAACCACTCATAGATCCCCCAGCATAATATCTCTAGCATATATGAACTACATGGTACAACATTAACAACAGTAATGCCTTCACCAGCAAACCTTTGCACCGAACTCTGGGGACGGTAGGTCCCCTAACCTGATTAATGAACCTGGGAGGTACATGTCCCTTTAGAGTGGGGAGTCCCAGTACTCACAATGAGACATATAGAAATTAAGTCTCTGGGGCGTTCATTGGTGCTGGCATCCTGTATCTTCTCCGAGGCCTGGGCACACGGCGTGACAGACCCAATCTGACCAAAGTAGTGATGAAGTGGGTATCTATGCTTGATAGAACTGATGCCCTTACTGAATTGACTGCGCCCTCTATGTTGAGAAAAATTAAAAGATCTGGTAAGTCCGCCAGGCAAAAAGGACGTTCTCCCTTTCCGGATGGTAAATCGGAACAGGTACCCCCAATCTTACCGATTCTACCTTACATATTTAAGAATTTAAGACCTGAAAAGCTTGGTATGTATGGAGGGGGGGGACCCCACGACATTCTTTTATTATTTTTTAAATGCCCTTTCTATGCAGCTGAGGTGGGGTGTTGTGTGCTTGTGACTTTGGCTTGAGTGTAGGCACAGGGGGTGTAATGGACCTCAGACACCCACGACTGGTCAAGAAGCTGCTTTTCACACGAGACCAGTGAATCTGGCTATTGTTACCCCAAGATCCAGACGACACCAGATTTGAAGTAAACCAGAATTTCTACTAGTTACTAGTTTATTTGAACACAGACACAAGATATATACACTCAGGGGACAATCCCCCCTCCCTGCATAATGACACAGGGTGGGACAATCTACATTTAATAACAAGAGACACACAGGTATTCAAACTTCACACCAGCAGACAGTCCCATCAGGAGGGAGGGCTGCTGGAGACAGAAACAGAAAGGGAGGGGGATTGTCCCCACTAAGCTAATACACCTAAACCCCATAATAGTTTGCTCCCAAGCGAGACAAACAATAGAACAACCACATAACATTAAACAATCAACAACCCCCACCCCACCTATCACCTAAAGATATCTACACAGTCTGAGACAAAGCCTATACAATATTGGGACAGATCACCCTGTACCCTAACAGGCACAGGGTGATTTACACATAAGAGGGATATGGGGAGCTGAGACAGGGGTCTCCCCACCTCTCCAAAGTGAGTTGGGTTCCATGGGCCCCCCACCCAAAGTGACTCCTGTCACAGGGGGGCTCTTATTGCCCGGGGCCCCATGAGTTGTCAGTCCGCCCCTGCTGCGAAACCTTAAGTTGTTGCGACAACTCCTATCTTCTAGGTCTTCCACATGGAGCTGCAGCTCTACTAGATGTTCCCCTTTGGTCAAATGACCCTGCTCAAGTTGAGTGACTCCTTGTTCCAATGTGGTTACCAAATTCTCCCTTTAGTTAGGCGGTCGTCCAGTTGGCAAACCTCAGTGTGAAGCTGTTGGTAATCTTTCCGGTGTTGTTCCTCCAGCCTGAACAGCATAGTTTCGATGTCCAATTTGGTGGGGAGGGCCGGGATTAGCGCCAGTAGCTCCACCACATCCCTTGTTGGGTGTGTCAAGGGGCTTGGGATGCTCGATGCCTGTGAAGAGGAGACAAAGATCACAGGCACTCCTGACATGGAGCCAGACCCTGTCTTCTGTGCAGCGGCCATGAAAGGCGAGGCCTGTGGAGTGCAGAGGCTCGAAGTGCTGCGTGGCCTGGGAGCTGCAATGCAGGCGATGAGCCCTCTGGGAAGAAACACCTAATTTCTGCTGCTGATGATTCCAGTAGGGGATTTGTGGATTTTTGGCATTTAGTGTGGCTCATGATGGGTAATAAACTGGCATGTCAGCAGTAATAGGTGGGTTGTTAATAGGTGGGTTGTGAACTGGAAGCTTTAGCAGGACACGTCTTCACTCTGCCATTGCTAAGCCACCCCCCCTCCCAAATACATTCTGGTACTTCTCCCGAGTATGGGAATACCACACGTGAGAGACTTTTTGGCAGACGTAGCCACGTACAGGACCCCAAAATCCAATAAGCACGTAACTTCATTACACTTCCTATCACAGTTTTGGAGGACCTGAAATGCCAGGATAGTACCACCACCCCCCCAAATGACCCCTTTTTGGAAAGCAGAAACCCCAAGGAATTTGATAAGAAGCATTTTTTCTTTTCTTTATTTTTCAAAACCTTGTGAGAAAAAATTAGATCTGCAAAATACTCACCATGCCTGTGCATCTTAAATTCTTTGGCGTGTCAAATTTCCAAAAAGGAGTCATTTGGAGGGGGGGGGGGGGGTGGCGGCTCCAAAACCATGATAGGTAGTGAAATGAGGATGCACCATCAGGCTTTCAAAGGGCTCCTGGCTAGGCTCCCAAAAAGTCTCACACATATGCTATCCCCATACTCAGGAGAATATATTTGGAGGTGTAAATCCAAATATACCCATGGCACGTCTGACCAATATACTATTTGCCAACTTTGTGTAAAAAAAAAAAGGAAGGGTATAATAGACAAGACAATAGTGTTGGGAAAACAGCAAGGAGTGCACCCGTGTGGCCAATGGAAGCTAGTATCCTAAAAGAACAAATCACCAGAACCAAATAACTTACATCTGAGAGTCCTCAAAGAACTTAGCCATGTTTTAGCGAGACCGTTATCCCTAATCTTTAAGCACAGCTTACTAACCGGACCATTCCTACAGACTGACTGGTACCAATATTCAAAAAAGCTGCAGGCCAGTCAGCATCAACAGTTTGTAAACTGGAAGGGATGATAAGAGACCATATCCAAGAATTTGCTGATGAAAATAGTATCATTAATAGTAATCAGCAATGGGTTTATGAAAAATTGTTCTTGCCAGATCAACCTGTGCTATGAGGAAGTGAGTTGCAACCTGAATAAAGGAAGGTCCATAGATGTAGTATAAATAAATTGGTGAAGCGCTATACAATAAATATATAAAAAATTATATATAAAGCATAAATAATTACATATAATAATATCCACGAACAGTGCTCTGATCCAATCAGGATCCCATCAGTGAACATATAAAGTGCAAACTGGTGAAAAATACAGCAATATACCTGTTTCAACACACACTCCGTGAATAACTCAATATACAAAGGCAACCCCCCTGGTCCCTCAAATGGGACTTATACTGAAATCATAAAATAGGTGATATAAATTGGTGAACCCCTTTTATACGGGAAAACAATCAGTGATTAGTGCCAATCTTACTGAATACAAAAATAAACCCACTTCCAAAAAACAACCACATATAAAATGTCTTAAATGCAAATCAATCACAAATAATGACCGAGAAACAGAAACCATATAACTGTGATCGTCAAAACACAATTCATGCAGGTGATGAAGTGAATAGGTGGTCTCCACACTTGTGAAATATCCTTGAAATAGCAGAAATGCCCCCTCACCTCCAAACCGTGACCACAAGGGCCAGCTCGCTTTTAAGGATCACCCCACGATCCTTATGGATACTATCTCATCACAGGAGAAAGATGCCGCTCCCTTCAGCAATACCACTTACTCCTCTCAGGTTCCCTCCAGGTACAGGTACCGCAATACAGCTCACTCTCCACTCAGGATCATATTAGTGAAACACAAAAAAGAGATCCTCCATGGTGCAATAACGTTTATTACTTAATATAGTACATAAAAAGCCAATTGCCCACACACATATGTTCCATCAGAAAAGAGCATCTAAACCTCATGCTATGGGTGTACTGCATGGGTTTTGTTGGGTGTACCAATATGGCGCCCAGGCCCGGAAGTGCGTCACCATGTCACCGGAAGTTGCGTACCAATGCGTTGCATCACGTTGTCACGTGACTTCATCAGGGTATACGCCCCTAGTGACGAGCGATTGGATTTATAGATGGCCGGGTGTCAATCATGTTGCCGAAGCCCGCTACTTACTCCTTCTCCCTACTACACATCCGTGGATAGTGGTGACTGAAAACCGCAACTATTCACCACTATCCAAGATAAACTATGTAAACTAGGTATAATGCACCTAAATAAGGGGGATACACCTATATTAATAGCGGTGATTACGGGGGCTAACATACAATGACAATAAAACAATTAAAACATATTTATGAAAGTCTCGGTGGACATTTTGCTGTAGTCCTAGACACTCCATAATAAAAACAGAAGACTTTAATGTTTAATAATTAAAAAATAAAAATAAATAATGATTAGAAATAAGAAAAATATACACCTGTAAGAACCTATTTAGATAACAATAAACCGACCTAGAGGGATATATTATATATATATAAATATATATATATATATATATATATATATATATATATGATAAAAGTATTATGAAAAAACCACCTACTCAATAATTATATGCATAAAATACCTACTCCATGCAGACACACCTATACCATGAGTTTACATAATAAGTAATTCATAAGTAAATACATATACATAAATCAGCGACATTAAGAAAATCACTCTAAAATTAAAATGAATAAGACCCTTCAAAAATCTAAAAGAGTATTATTAACATTGCTAATTATAAAAATAATAACCAGATGGAACTCCACTAATTTAAGGCTAATTTCAATGGCACAGAATTTAAAATCAGGGACTTCATTTCATGTAGGACCGAAGGGGTGGTCTATGGATTAGAATGCGGATGTGGCCTACAGTATGTAGGGAGGACCAAGAGACCACTGTGGAAACGTCTACGGGAACACGTGCAAAATATTAAAAAGGGGTTACAAAAACATAGCGTGTTGAGACATTTTTCCATACATCACAATAAAGACCCCTCCTATTTGAAGTTTTGGGATATTGAAAAATACAAGAGTCATTGGAGAGGAAGTAACAAAATACGGTCCTTGAGTCAGGCAGAATCAAAATGGATATACACGATGCATACTCAGGTGTCTAGAGGTCTGATTTTAGATTTTGACCTAAACTGTTTTATAAGTGATTTTTAATGGAGGAGGACATTAGTTGCTTCTTGGGAATAATATTTAGTGGCGGTCCATCTGGTTATTATTATTATAATTCGTAATGTTAATAATACTATTTTAGATTTTTGAAGGGTCTTCTTCATTTTAATTTTAGAGTGATTTTCTTAATGTCACAGATTTAAGTATATGTATTTACTTATGAATTACTTATTATGTTGTTGGTTCAGAAGACAGATAATCTTTGTTTGGTAAAATAAGTAACAGTTCATTGATATGCCTGAAGCAGTTAATTGGTGAGGTTGAATAAAGACAAGAGGTGGGGGTGAGAAAAGGGTGGAGAAGGGGGGAGAGAGGGGGGGGGTGAGAAAAGGGAGAAGAGAAGGGTGAGAAAGGGGTGAAGGGGGGAGAGAGAGGGGTGGGGGGAAGAGAAAAGGGAGCGAGAAAGGGAGAGAGAAAGAAGGGGGGTTTAAAAGGGGAGAAGAGGGGAGAGAGAGGGTGGTTGAGAAAGGGGTGAGGGGGGGAGAGAAAGGGGAGTGAGAAAAGGGTGGGGGGATAGAGAGGAAAGAGGGGGGGTGAAAGAGAAAGGGGGGTGGGGGTGAGAGAGAGAGAAAGGGGGGTGAGAAAGGGGAGAAAGGGAGAGGGAGAAAGGGAGAGATAAAGGGAAAGAGAGGGGTGAAAAAGGGGAGAGAAGGGGGGGTGAGAAAGGACGAGAGAGAAGAGGGGTGAGAAAGGACGAGAGAGAAGGGGGGTGAGAAAGCACGAGAGAGCAGGGGGGTGAGAAAGCACGAGAGAGAAGGGGGGTGAGAAAGGGGTGGGGTGTGTGAAAAAGGACGAGAGAGAGGGGGGTGAGAAAGGACGAGAGAGGTGGGTGACAAAGGACGAGAGAGGGGGGTGAGAAAGGACGAGAGAAAGGGGGTGAGAAAGGAAGAGGGGGGGTGAGAAAGGGGGTGAGAGTAGAATGAGAAAGGGGTGAAGGGGTCAAGAGAGGGAGTCGAGAAAGGGGTGGGGGGGAAGAGAGAAGGGGTGAGAAAGGGAGAGCGAGAGGGGATGAGAAAGGGGAGAAGGGAAGAGAGAGGGTGGGTGAGTAAGAGGTGGGGGGAAAGAGAGAGAGGGGGTGAGAAGAGGGGAGAGGGAGAGAGAGGGGGGAGAAAGGGGGGGGGAGGGGGACGAGAAAGGGGTGGGGGTGAGAGAGAGGGGGTGAGAAAGAGGGGGCAAGAGAGAGGGGGGTGAGAAAGGGGAGTGATAAAGGGAGAGAGAGGGTGAAAAAGGGGAGAGAGGGGGGTGAGAAAGGATGAGGGGGGGTGAGAAAGGGGTGGAGAGGGGGGGAGAAAAGGGGTGGAGAGGGGGGGTGAGAAGGGGTGGGGGAGAGAGAGAGGGACAAAAAAAGGAGTGGGGGAGAGAGGGATGAAAAAGGGGTGGGGGAGGGGGAGAGAGAGGGGGGTGATGAGGAGGAAAAAAGAGAGAGGGGTGATAAAGGGGTGGGAGGAGAGTGGGGGTGAGAAAGGAAGAGCGAGAAGGGGATGAGAAAGGGTGGGTGAGAAAGGGGTGGAGGGGAGAGAGAAAGGGGTGGGGGGATAGAGAGAGGGGGGTGAGGGGGGTGAAAGAGAAAGGGGGGTGAGAGAGGGGGTGAGAAAGGGGAGAGAGAAAAAGGGGAGAGAGAAAGGGAGGGAGAGAGGGGTGAAAAAGGGGAGGGGAGAGAGGGTGAAAAAGGGGAGAGAAGAGGGGTGAAAAAGGGGAGGAGAAGAGGGGTGAAAGAGAAGAGGGGTGAAAAAGGGGAGAGAAGGGGGGTGAGAAAGGATGAGAGAGAATGGGGGTGAGAAAGGGGTGGGGTGTGTGAAAAAAGGACAAGAGAGAGAGAGGGGGGTGAGAAAGGAGTGGAGAAGCGGGGTGAGAAAGAAGTGGAGAAGGGGGGTAGAGTAGAATGAGAAAGGGTGAAGGGGGTCAAGAGAGGGAGTCGAGAAAGGGGTGGGGGGAGAGAGAAGGGGTGGAGAAAGGGGGATGAGAAAGGGAGAAGGGGGGAGAGAGAGGGTGGGTGAGAAAGGGGAGAAGGGGGGAGACAGGGTGGGTGAGAAAGGGGAGAAGGGGGGAGAGAGGGTGGGTGAGAAAGGGGAGAAGGGGGGAGAGAGAGGGGGAAAGAGAAAGGGGGTGAGAAAGGGGGGAAGAGAGATAGGGGGCGAGAAAGGGGGAAGAGAGATAGGGGGCGAGAAAGGGGGGAAGAGGGATAGGGGCGAGAAAGGGGTGGGGGTGAGAGAGAGGGGGCACGAGAGAGGGGGTGAGAAAGGGGTAGGGGTGAGAAAGAGGGAGCGAGAGAGAGGGGGGAGAGAGAGGGTGGGGGAAAAAGGGGGGGAGAGAGGGTGGGTGAGAAATGGGGAGAGAGAGGGTGGGTGAGAAAGGGGGAGAGAGAGGGTGGGGGAGAAAGGGGTGAGAGGGGGAAGAGAGAGGGTGAGTGAGAAAGGGGTGGGGAGGGGGGGAAGAGAGAGGGTGAGTGAGAAAGGGTGAGGGGGGGGGGAAGAGAGAGGGTGAGTGAGAAAGGGGTGAGGAGGGGAAGAGAGGGGGGAGAGAGGGAGGTGAGAGGGGGTGGGGATGAGGGAGGTGAGAGGGGTGGGGATGAGAGAGGAGGGAGAGAGAGAGAGGGGTGAGAGAGAGGAGGGTGAGAAAGGGGAGAGAGAGGGGATTGAGAAAGGGGAGAGAGAGGGGGGGTGAGAAAGGGGAGAGAGAGGTGAGAAAGGGGGAGAGAGAGGTGAGAAAGGGGAGAGAGAGGGTTGAGAAAAGGGGAGAGAGAGGGTTGGGAAAGGGGAGAGAGAGAGATGAGAAAAGGAGAGGGGTGAAAAAGGAGAGAGAGAGAGGGGGGGAAAGGAGAGGGGGTTGAGAAAGGACGAGAGGGGGGTTGAGAAAGGACGAGAGGGGGGGGTGAGAAAGGACGAGAGGGGGGGGTGAGAAAAGGACGAGAGGGGGGGGTGAGAAAGGACGAGAGGGGGGGGGGGGGTGAGAAAGGACGAGAGGGGGGGGGGGTTGAGAAAGGACGAGAGGGGGGTTGAGAAAGGACGAGAGGGGGGGTGAGAAAGGACGAGAGGGGGGGTGAGAAAGGACGAGAGGGGGGGTGAGAAAGGACGAGGGGGGGGGGTGAGAAAGGACGAGAGGGGGGGGGTGAGAAAGGACGAGGGGGGGGGGGGTGAGAAAGGACAAGGGGGGGGTGAGAAAGGACGAGAGGGGGGGTGAGAAAGGACGAGAGAGGGGGGGTGAGAAAGGACGAGAGAGGGGGGTGAGAAAGGACGAGAGGGGGGGTGAGAAAGGACGAGAGAGGGGGGGGTGAGAAAGGACGAGAGAGGGGGGGTGAGAAAGGACGAGAGGGGGGGTGAGAAAGGACGAGAGGGGGGGTGAGAAAGGACGAGAGGGGGGGTGAGAAAGGACGAGAGGGGGGTGGAGAAAGGACGAGAGGGGGGTGGAGAAAGGGGGGGGGGTGAGAAAGGACGAGAGGGGGGGGTGAGAAAGGACGAGAGGGGGGGTGAGAAAGGACGAGGGGGGTGAGAAAGGACGAGGGGGGGGTGAGAAAGGACGAGGGGGGGGTGAAAAAGGACGAGAGAGGGGGGGTGAAAAAGGACGAGAGAGAGGGGGGGTGAGAAAGGACGAGAGAGGGGGGGGTGAGAGGAGGGAGGGAGAAGAGGGTGAAAAAGGGAGAGCGAGATGGGAGTGAGAAAGAGGAGAAGGGGGGAGAGAGAGGGTGGGTGAGAAAGAGGAGAAGGGGGAGAAGGGGGAGAGAGAGAGGGTGGATGAGAAAGGGGAGTAGGGGGAGAGAGAGAGGGTAGGGGAGAAAGGGGGAGAGAGAGGGTGGGTGAGAAAGGGGGAAAGAGAGGGTGGGTGAGAAAGGGGGAAAGAGAGGGTGGGTGAGAAAGGGGGAAAGAGAGGGGTGGGTGAGAAAGGGAGAGAGGGTGGGTGAGAAAGGAGGAGAGGGTGGGTGAGAAAGGGGTGAGGGGGGGAAGAGAGAGAGAGAGGGGGAGAGAAAGGGATGGGGGGGGAGAGAGGGAGGTGAGAGAGGGTGTGAAAGAGAGGGGGTGAGAAAGGGAGAGAGAGGGGGTGAGAAAGGGAGAGAGAGGGTGAGAAAGGGAGAGAGAGGGTGAGAAAGGGAGAGAGAGGAGTGAGAAAGTGGAGGGGGGTGAGAAAGGGGAGGGGGTGAGAAAGGGGAGGGGGGGTGAGAAAAGGATGAGAGAGGGGGGGGGTGAGAAAGGACGAGAGGGGGGGGGTGAGGAAAGGACGAGAGGGGGGGGGGTGAGAAAGGACGAGAGAGGGTGGGTGAGAAAGGACGAGAGGGGGGGTGAGAAAGGATGAGAGAGAGGGGTGAGAAAGAACGAGGGAGAGGGGGTGAGAAAAGACGAGAGAGGGGGGTGAGAAAGAACAAGAGAAAGGGGGGGGGGTGAGAAAGGACAAAAAAAAGGGGGGTGAGAAAGGACAAAAAAAAGGGGGGGTTGAGAAAGGACAAAAAAAAAGGGGGTGAGAAAGGACAAAAAAAGGGGGGGGGGAGTGAGAAAGGACGAGGGGGGGTGAGAAAGGACAAAAGAAAGAAGGGGTGAGAAAGGACGAGAGAGGGAGGTGAGAAAGGGGGGAGATGAGGGGGGGTGAGAAAGGGGGGAGAGGAGGGGGGGTTAGAAAGGGGAGAGGAGGGGGGTTAGAAAGGGGGGAGGAGGGTGGGTGAGAAAGGGGAGTAGGGGGGAGAGAGAGGGTGGGTGAGAAAAAGCAGTAGGGGGGAGAGGAGGGTGGGTGAGAAAAAGGAGTAGGGGGGAGAGAGAGGGTGGGGGAGAAAGGGGGAGAGAGAGGGTGGGGGAGAAAGGGGGAGAGAGAGGGTGGGTGAGAAAGGGGGAGAGAGAAAGTTGGTGAGAAAAGGGGGAGAGAGAGGGTGGGTGAGAAAGGGGTGAAGGGGGGAATAGAGAGGGTGAGTGAGAAAGGGGTGAGGGGGGAATAGAGAGGGTGAGTGAGAAAGGGGTGAGGGGGGGAAGAGGAGAGGGTGGGTAAGGGGTGAGGGGGGGAAGAGAGAGGGTGGGTAAGGGGGGGAAGAGAGAGGGTGGGTAAGGGGGGGAAGAGAGAGGGTGGGTGAGAAAGGGGAGAGGGGGGTGAGAAAGGGGTGGGGGGAGAGAGAGGGGGGGGGGGTGAGAAAGGACGAGAGAGAGGGGGGGTGAGAAAGGACAAGGGAGAGGGGGTGAGAAAGGGGGAGAGAGAGGGGAGAAAGGGGAGAGAGGGTTGAGGAAAGGGGAGAGGGGTGAAAAAGGAGAGAGAGAGAGGGGGGTGAAAAAGAGAGGGGGTGAGAAATGACGAGGGAGGGTGAGAAAGGACGAGAGAGGGGGGGGTGAGAAAGGACGAGAGAGAGGGGGGGTGAGAAAGGACGAGAGAGAGGGGGGGTGAGAAAGGACGAGAGAGAGGGGGGGTGAGAAAGGACGAGAGAGGGGGGGGGTGAGAATGGACGAGAGAGAGGGGGGGTGCGAAAGGACGAGAGAGAGGGGGGGTGAGAAAGGACGAGAGAGAGGGGGGGGTGAGAAAGGACGAGAGAGAGGGGGGGTGAGAAAGGACGAGAGAGAGGGGGGGTGAGAAAGGACGAGAGAGGGGGGGTGAGAAAGGACAAGAGAGGGGGGGTGAGAAAGGACGAGAGGGGGGGTGAGAAAGGACGAGAGGGGGGTGAGAAAGGACGAGAGGGGGGTGAGAAAGGACGAGAGGGGGGTGGAGAAAGGACGAGAGGGGGTGGAGAAAGGGGGGGGGGTGAGAAAGGACGAGAGGGGGGGTGAGAAAGGACGAGAGGGGGGGTGAGAAAGGACGAGGGGGGGTGAGAAAGGACGAGAGGGGGGTGAAAAAGGACGAGAGAGGGGGGGGTGAAAAAGGACGAGAGAGAGGGGGGGTGAGAAAGGACGAGAGAGGGGGGGGTGAGAGGAGGGAGGGAGAAGAGGGTGAAAAAGGGAGAGCGAGATGGGAGTGAGAAAGAGGAGAAGGGGGGAGAGAGAGGGTGGGTGAGAAAGAGGAGAAGGGGGAGAAGGGGGAGAGAGAGAGGGTGGGTGAGAAAGGGGAGTAGGGGAGAGAGAGAGGGTAGGGGAGAAAGGGGGAGAGAGAGGGTGGGTGAGAAAGGGGGAAAGAGAGGGTGGGTGAGAAAGGGGGAAAGAGAGGGTGGGTGAGAAAGGGGGAAAGAGAGGGTGGGTGAGAAAGGGAGAGAGGGTGGGTGAGAAAGGGGGAGAGGGTGGGTGAGAAAGGGGTGAGGGGGGAAGAGAGAGAGAGGGGGGAGAGAAAGGGATGGGGGGGAGAGAGGGAGGTGAGAGAGGGTGTGAAAGAGAGGGGGTGAGAAAGGGAGAGAGAGGGGGTGAGAAAGGGAGAGAGAGGGGGTGAGAAAGGAGAGAGAGGAGTGAGAAAGTGGAGGGGGGGTGAGAAAGGGGAGGGGGTGAGAAAGGGGAGGGGGTGAGAAAGGGGAGGGGGGGGTGAGAAAGGATGAGAGAGGGGGGGTGAGAAAGGACGAGAGGGGGGGGGGTGAGAAAGGACGAGAGGGGGGGGGTGAGAAAGGACGAGAGAGGGTGGGTGAGAAAGGACGGAGAGGGGGGTGAGAAAGGATGAGAGAGAGGGGTGAGAAAGAACGAGGGAGAGGGGGTGAGAAAAGACGAGAGAGGGGGTGAGAAAGAACAAGAGAAAGGGGGGGGGGGGGGTGAGAAAGGACAAAAAAAAAGGGGTGAGAAAGGACAAAAAAAGGGGGGTTGAGAATGGACAAAAAAAAGGGGGTGAGAAAGGACAAAAAAGGGGGGGGGAGTGAGAAAGGGACGAGGGGGGGTGAGAAAGGACAAAAGAAAGAAGGGGTGAGAAAGGACGAGAGAGGGAGGTGAGAAAGGGGGGAGATGAGGGGGGGGGTGAGAAAGGGGGGAGAGGAGGGGGGGTTAGAAAGGGGAGAGGAGGGGGGTTAGAAAGGGGGGAGGAGGGTGGGTGCGAAAGGGGAGTAGGGGGGAGAGAGAGGGTGGGTGAGAAAAAGCAGTTGGGGGGAGAGAGAGGGTGGGTGAGAAAAAGGAGTAGGGGGGAGAGAGAGGGTGG